>NW_020190651.1:0-64892 GCF_002263795.3 Bos taurus
CACCTTTCCTGCCGCCAACGCAAACTGGTCAGACTCGCACCCAGCTCTTCCCTGAATCCGCGTGGGTAGTCCCTCGGAGCGGCGCCACCTTTTCTGCACCGCTCGGGTCTAGGTGGAGTCCGCCACTTGGGCGGAGAGTAGGGGGGGGCGGGCAGTGCAGGAGGGAGGGTCTGGGAGATGGGTGGAGTCTGTCCTAGGACGCCGCCTTAGAGTCCTGCTTGGTTCAGTTCAGTTCAGTTCAGTCACTCAGTCCTGTCCCACTCAGTGCGACCCCATTAATCACAGCACGCCAGGCCTCCCAGTCCATCACCAACTCCCGGAGTTCACTCAAACTCAGGTCCATCGAATCGGTGATGCCATCCAGCCATCTCATCCTCTGTCGTCCCCTTCTCCTCCTGCCCCAAACCCTCCAAGCCATCAGGGTCTTTCAGTGAGTCACTCTTCATATGAGGTTGGCCAAAGTACTGGAGTTTCAGCTTCAGCATCAGTCCCTTCCAATGAACACCCAGGACTGATCTCCTTCAGAATGGACTGGTTGGATCTCCTTGCAGTCCAAGGGACTCTCAAAAGTCTTCCCTAACACCACAGTTCAAAAGCATCAATTCTTTGGCGCTCAGCTTTCTTCACAGTCCAACTCTCACGTCCATACATGACCACTGGAAATACCATAGCCTTGACTAGACGGACCTTTGTTGGCAATGTAATATCTCTGCTTTTCAATATGCTGTCTAGGTTGCTCATAACTTTCCTCCCAAAGACTAAGCATCTTTTAATTTCATGTGCTTGGTTACAACAGTATGTTTTCCATATCCCTCCCCATCCCAAGAACCTCAGGGCCTCCAACAACTTCCCATCTGTGAAGGGATCCTAAACCTGCCCTCTGTCAACTGGCACCCTATCCTCTTGCCTGAGAATTCACCCCAGCAGAAGCCTCCCAGCCTGGCCCCCAGGACATAAAGCAGGAGAGATGGGAGAAGAGTTTCCCAAAGTGTGTGACACAGGGCACGAGGGTGAGGACGGGCACCCCCACTTCTACCCTTCGGTCCCACATTCATATTCCCTGAGACTATGGAGACAGTGGCCTATTATAGCTATTATTTAAGACAGGAGTTGGAGAACCTTTTCTTCAAAAGATAGAGAGTAAATCTGTTGGTCTCCACAGGCCATTTGGTGTCTGTGTAGATTGTACATCTCCACATTTGTGCTACAAGAGAAGAAAAAGAGGACCTGAAAAACCAAAAGAACCATGTGACTGCCCTGGGTCACAAAACAGTAACAGATGACTCCTCCCCTAGGGACTAGTGCAAGGGATGCCTTAGCTGCCTGTTAGTGAACCAAAAATTTGCTCTGTCCTACCTTGTAGGTTCTGGGTGGTGTGATTGTGAAAGGAGTGCGGGTCCAGCAGATAGGGTTATGTCCCCTGACCCCTCTGCTCTAGAATGGCTTCTTGGTCCATGGAGATATAGGGGACACTGCATGAAGCCTCAGGCATGAGCAGAGAATAGTGTGTGCATGCTAAGTCGCTTCAGTCATGTCCAACTCTTTATGATCCTATGGACTATAGCCCACGAGGGTCCTCTGTCCAAGAGATTCTCCAGGCAAGAACACTGGAGTGGCTTGCCATGCTCTTCTTCATGGGATCTTCTCTCACTCAGGGATAGATCCCACATCTACTCCAGCTCCGACATTACAGATGGATTCCTTACTGCTGAGCCATGGGGGCAGGCCCTGGAGAATAGTGGTCCTACAACAATTCTGATGTCAGGCCTAAGCCACCTGCTGCTCTCTCTTATTTGTTGCCTCTGGCCCTTCTTATGCCACACCACAATATCACTTCAATCCTATGATGGTTGGTCTATGTGGACGAATGATGAGGGGTTGATGAGCCCAGATCATGATGGACAACACTGACATTTCATGACCAGAGGCTTCACCTCCACCAGCCCCCAGGACCATACCAGGAGCCACATTTAAATGGTGTAGTATTCCCCATTGCAATTCGCATGGCCTTGCTTCAGGACATAAAGGGTCTGTGTTGTGAACCTCCAAGTAAAGTGCCATAGACGGCACATAGCACCTTTCTGACCACAGATACCTCTGACGTCACAGGTTCTGCTGGGTCATGTGCCCAGGAAGCAGGTCATTATTCACCACTCATCTGTGACTGCTTTTGTGCTAGGACAGCAGTTGTAACAGAAAACTATGGTCTGCAGAGCCTGAAATATGTCATATGTACAATTATAGAAGTCTATGGGCCACACTGCAAATTTAATGGAAATAAGATAGGGATAACACTCCTGAACCCTGGAAAGGTTGTAGGTTGTTAGTCATTTTCTCTAGGATATGATATTGTTTACACATACTATTGGGGAATGAAGGTCAGTGTCAGAAGTGTGAACTTGGAAATCGCTTCTATGGTAGCCCTCACAGCACGGTAATTTACTAACTGTGAAGATTTTTCAATCACATTGCAAATGCAATGGATGTGAAATGAGCACTATAAGGATCAGTGAATGGGTGACACTCCTGTGAGCAGACGTGGGACAGATGTGTATTCCTTACCACAGATCTCAGGCACCACAGTAATAACAGGCGGGCCATGATGATGTTTCAGACTGTTGGACATGATGACAGTCCCACTCTAGGTCCTTATGAATGTGGGGGTGGCTTCTCTGCCAAGTGTACACTTACCCCAGTCAATGACCGTGTGGCTTCTGAAGGCCAGAAGGACTTCTGCACTTGCTGTGGTGATAAGAGGCCCCTCCTTGCTGAAGCCTGGCATCTCTGTCTCTAGTAGTGGATTCTGAATATAAGACCTGACTCAGTGCTGGATACTGCACAAAGGACCCAGACATTTTGTTGGGATGACTGCACTCAGCCTCCTGAACATCCAGCCTTGTGTTTGTCTCTGTTTTTTTAATATAATTTTTCCTTTCAATCATGTAGTTTTTAACAGGGCTCACTGCTCTTCCCCTTGCCTTTAGGATCGCCCTGTGCTATGAGCCAGCGTGGCACTCTCTGCAGTGAGTCCTGGCTACAGTGGGGCTCTCTGGTCACTTTGGCCGCTGCATCTGCTTTGTTTCTGACATAGAGCACTCCACCTGGCATCGGCTCTTTCCCCTTCTCCTTCCTCAGTCCTGCTGGAAGTGCACAGGAACACTAATCCCACCACCGTCCCTGACCTTCAGCAAAAGTCACCCTTGAGCTGTTGGAGATGCTTCTCATCCATTCTTTCCTCTCGAGCTCCATAGAGCCTGGTGGACTGCACACTTTCCTGCCCTCTCATACCGTGTCCACCCTGGCACATTCACTTCTCTGAGCCTTGGATCCCCTCCTCTACCACCTGCCTCGGAAGTTCTGGATTTTCTTTTTCATGCCATGTGGGCCAGGCCTTCTCCAGGATTCCAAGACCCATCAAAGTGGTAGATCAGCAGCATCTCCCTGGCCTTGCTAAATCCTGTGAATTCTTTCTGCAGCTTTGGGTTCTGTGTTGGCCTTATGAGCAGAGTAGAGATAATGTTATGTGGTTTCTCCACTTGCTCAGCCTGTCGGTGGTGTTGGGGGCCAGGGGGACCTTCCTGCTCTACCAACCCAGCCCGGCAGCTTTCCTCTGCTCTCACATAAGTGGTGGGAGGAGGTAATGGGTCTTCTCCAAAACCTGCCCTCACCTGCATTTCCTTCACAGACACTCACTCTCTTTTCTACAACTTCACCGTCGATCCTCACCCCAGTCCTGGAGAGCCGTGGTGTGTGGTTCAAGGCCAGGTCGATGGGAATTTTTTTCTCTCCTATGACTGTGGTGGCACCAAGATCCAATCCATAAGTCCATTGGGAGAGGAGGTGAAAACTACGAACGCTTGGGAAACACAGACAGAAACACTGAGAGACATCAGGGACTTCCTCAAGGGGCAATTGCCTGACATTATACCGGAGAAACACACGGCCAGAGGTGAGTTCAATTCGGTTCAGTTGAGTCGCTCAGTCGTGTCCCACTCTTTGCAACCCCGTGGACTGAAGCACGCCAGGCTTCCCTGTCCTTCACCAACTCTCAGAGGTTGCTCAAACTCATGTCCATCAAGTCAACCTCATGTCCATCGAGTCCAGGGGTGAGTTAGAAAGTCCAAATACTGAAGGGGCTGCATCCATTGTTTGTGGGTAAAAAATTCAACTGGATATTGGTCCTTCCCTAGTAGTCCAGTGGAAGGAGCAGGCCTTGGAGGAGAGAACAGGGCCAGTTACCTGGGCCCAGGGGAGGTGGACCACGGTGAGGCAAAGAATTTGTCAAGTCCAAGGCTGAGCTCTTTCTTTTCCTTGGTGGAGTCAGGCCCTCTGACCCTGCAGGCCAGGATGACGTGCCAGTGTGAAGAGGATGGACACATCAGTGGATCTTGGCAATTCAATTGGCTTCAATGGAGAAATGTGCCTCCGCTTTGATTCAGAAAATGGACACTGGACAGAGGTTCATTCTGGAGGAAGGCGGATGAAAGAGAAGTGGGAGAAGGACAGAGCTGTGACCGACTTCTTCAAGAACGTCTCCATGGGAGACTGTCAGACCTGCCTTCAGGATCTTATAGTGTGCTGGGAGAAAACGTTGAAGACCTCAGGTAAGTGAGACGAGTATAAGGAAGTGGTAGTCCACTCAAGGTGATATGGACCCAATGTCTGTGTGTGCATGTGTGTGTCTGTGTGTGTCTGTGTGTATGTGTGTTTTGGCAAAGTGATCCATCTAAAGTGAGCTGTTCCTGAAACATGGATGGACCTAGAGAGTGTCATACTAAGTGATCTAAGTCAGAAAGAGAAGGAGAAATATCATATGACATACCTTATATCTGGAATCTAAAAAGAAATAGTACAAAAAAACTTAGAAAACAGAAAGAGACTCACAGACTTAGAAAACAAGCTTATGGTTACCTGGGGGAAGGGATAGTTAGGGACTCTGGGAAGTTCATGTACACGCTGCTATGTGTAAAATGGATAACCAACAAGCTCCTACTTTATAGCACATGGAACTCTACTCAGTGTTATGTGCCAGCCTAGATGGGAGAGGGGTTTAGGGGAGAAGGGGTACATGTGTATCTATGGCTGAATCCGTTCACCGTTCACCTGAAACTATCATAGCACTGTTAATGGCTGTACCCCAATTAACAATGTTTTTGGAGTGAATAAAAATAAAATAAAAGAATGTAAAAAAATAAATTTAAAAAGTGAGTAGCTCCTGGGAGAACAATGATCCGGGATGCTCTATCATCCTCGTTCCCTTTCCACCTCCTGACGTCCTTTCCTCACAGCACAGGCATTTGGATGATTGAACATGGATTTTTGCTGATCCAAATCCTGTAGACGTCTTTTTTATTTCTGGGATTTATTTCTCACTGTACCCTCATTCCAGAATCTTTTTTTAAATGTCACCAATTCTACTTCGGAAAACTGTCAATACCACCTCTGCTGTCAGCTCCTGAGGACTCCATCCTCAGGTCACTGTCTCTGATGTCACAGCAGGACTGAGTGGCTGTGTTGGAAACCTTGCTCCCCCATTAGCTGTCAGAGCCCCATTAGCTCCCTTCGCCCCATCTTGCCTGAGGATCTATCCCAGGGGCCTCCATGTGATGGGTACAAGCTGTCTGCACCCATCTAGGGGTACCTAGGGTATCTGAATTCTAGGGGTACCTGAATCAGGGGGGCTGAGGAGGCATCTGCCGAGTTTGGGGTCTGGACAAAGGATTCACTCTTACTCTCCTTGCAGCATCACCGACCACAGTCCCCCATACAGTGCAGCCTACGGCCCCAACCAGCAATCACATAACCAAGATCATCCTTGGAGTTCTTGCCGGTTTCATCATAATAAGCATCGTAGTGTGGATCATTCACAAGAACAGGTACTGAAGGCAGGGGCACAGGGCCTGGCGTGAGGACGAGGAAGGTGACTCCCAGCCAACCCCTCCCCTCACTGAACCTCTTCACCCTGGAAATGAGCAGGGGGATAAGACCCCATATCATCTGAGAGCAGAACTCGACAAGTTCAGCCCTGAGTTCTGAGAGGTCCCTGCTGTTAGGTGACATTGTTAAAAGGGAGGGGCCTTCACTAAGCTGAGGCCTATTGATGCTTAAAGACTTCAGCCAAGTCCCCTGACTGAGCACAGACTGCTGGCTGGCAGGGCCCCGGTAGGTGGTGTGAGAACAGCAGGCACTCAGGGCAAGGGCAGGACTCACGGGGGCTGAGAGCAGCAGGGGGCTCCACATGATGTGTCAGTGGGGAGGGGACCCACCCAGGGGCCAAGATGAGAGGGGCCGGGCTCTCATCCCAGGAGGAAGGGGTGGGAAGGCCTTTGCAGACCCAACTCCAAAGGCCTGTTCTCACAGGAAGTGGCTTGGGTCACAGCAGGCAAGGCAGGAGCCCCACAGCAGAGACTGTGGGAAGGGCTGAGGCCAGGCCTGTGCTCCTGGAGCAGCAGCAGTTCTGTCTCAGCCTGTGGCCTCTTGGGGACCCAGAGACTCCATCACTGAGTGATATTGCCTTGAGCAGAGGTGCCTGGGGATGGGTGGGGCTGAGCTGGGGGGGAGGCGCCCAGCTGAGCTGCACCAGGAAGAGATATGGGGGCAAGGACCCTGGTCCTGAGGGCTGTCAGTTGCTGGCTCAGAGGCTGTAGGGGAACGAAGGAAGGAGGTTTGCCTGCAGCCCCTCAAGGCTGTCAGAAAGCAAGGCCCCTCATCTGGGGACTTGCTCCTTGGTCCTTAGGCACCCCCTCGGGAGGATCCAGACCTGAGTAAAGGAAGCAGATTGATTCCTCACTGGCTCCAGTCCTGAGCCTAAGCAGGGGGTGTCAGGGCCTGGGTGACTCTGTGATGCAGTAAAGAAGGAGGAGGTGACAAGAAGCTGCTGGGCCTGGGGTGGGGGTGGGGGTGGAGGACATAGGAGCCCCTCAGTGAGGAAGGAGCTGGAGGGGGGCTGGGGAGGGGCAGCCCCAGGAAAGTGACAGGAGTTCCTCAGTCTCCTGGACCAACACCCCTTTATTTTCTACAGGAGATGGTGCTTCCCAGAAGCCACAACAGGTGCTCTGTCGGCCTCATGACTTAGTCTTTCCTTGGCAGCCGTTGTTCTCCTTCTGTTCACTTTACAGTCAGGAGATCAGACCCAGGAATTCGGAGCCTGCCTTCCAGTTATGATGACGCAGTAGCTGCGTTGTCTCATGACTCTTGTCACATTTGGCAAACTGTCTTCTCAGTCTCTCTTTTTTTTTTTTTTCCCATCCTCTTTTGCTTCTTTCTCTTGGTTGTAAGTGATGGAATCCCTGCAATGAAATGTTCAACTACTTGAACAAGAAATCTCCTCAAATAGGACACTTTCTGTCTTTTTCTAGTTTGAGAAAAATCAGACTCTTCTCTATATGGCAATCTCATTGTTGCAAATGATGATAATGCAAGAAAAATACCATCTGCTATTGCAGGACACAGGGATTCTTTCTGTGTTCAGAGAAACAACTTCAGAGTGTTTTGAACAGAACAAAATACTATGTCTGAATGTCTCTTTTAGTCATTTTATTTCTAATATGAATATTTAAGTCAGTATCTCGCTATGGCAAAAGACATAAATATTTCAAGTTTCCTTTTCTAATCAAGGAGGGAACTCGGGACATTTCACCCTTTGTCCACCTTATGGGATTAAATAGAACTGATGATTCAGCTACATGTATTGTGGAAGCCAAGAATAAAAAGAAAGCTCTTAAAGTAACATGCAGTCTAGCTCTCGATCCCAATCAGTATCCTGATAACCTGGATCCAAGGATATATTCTGAAAGTTATGCAATGAAATCCTTTTTATTTCATCAAGATCTTCACCCTCAGTGGTGACTCTTCTGTGTTCCTCTATGCCTCCCCCTCTCAAAGGAGAAGCCAGACATCACAGCACAAACTATGTCTGTTTTGAAAAGTAGATTTATTTCCCCATAGACAGAGGATCATGTTCAGAATAGATAATGAAGTACTACAAATAAATAAGATAAATTGTAATTTTTTGGCCACTGCTTGAGCTGTTTACATATGGTAAACTGTTGTTCAGTCACTTCGTCATGTCCAACTCTGTGACCCCATAGACTATAGCACGCCAGGCTTCCCTGTCTCTCACTATCTCCCGGAGTTTGCTCAAACTCATGTCCATTGAGTTGGTGATGCCATCCAACCATCTCATCCTCTGTTGCCCCATTCTCCTCCTGCTCTCAATCTATGCCATCATCAGGAACTTTTCCAATAACTGGGCTCTTCACATCAGAAAGACAAAGTATTGGAGTTTCATCATCAGCATCAGTCCTTCCAATGAATATTCAGGGTTGATTTCCTTTAGGATGGACTGGTTTGATCTCCTTGCAGTCCAAGGGACTCTCAAGAGTCTTATCTAGCACCACAATTCAAAAGCATCAGTTCTTCAGCATTCAGCCTTCTTTACAGTCCAACTCTCACATAAGTGCATCACTACTGGAAAATCTGTAGCTTTGACTGGACAGACCTTTATTGGCAAAGTGATGTCTTTGCGTTGCACATCCTACTCAGCATCTTTCTTTTTCCTTCTCAAACCAATTTTACCACTTGACCTTGATGGTCAGTTTTTCTTTCTTATCACACGTGTGTTCATTGGGGGAGCACTTTTGATTTCTTTTAAGTACTTTTCCTTTGCATTCACAACTTGACCAAATGTTTGATGGGAAAGGCTTCTTTAGGTCCTTGCCGGTTCTGTCTTTTATTGCATCCATTTTTAAATGACATGTTCCCGTGGTATCTTGAATTTTCCTGAAGAGATCTCTAGCCTTTCCCTTTCTATTGTTTTCCTCTATTTGCATTGATCATCTAGGAAGCCTTTCTTATCTCTTCTTGCTATTCTTGGGAATTATGCATTCAGATGGATATATCCTTCCTTTTCTCCTTTGCCTTTCGCCTCTCTTCTTTTCTCAGCTATTTCTAAGGTCTCCTCAATCATTTTGTCTTCTTGCATTTGTTTTTCTTGGCGGTGGTTTTGGTCAGCACCTTCTGTACAAACTCAGGAACCTCTATCCAGAGTTCTTCAGGCACTCTGTGTACCACATATAATCCTTTGAATCTATTTGTCCCTTCCACTGTATAATATAAGACATTTGATTTAGGTCATAGCTGAATGGCCTAGTGGTTTTTCTTACTTTCTTCAATTTAAGTCTGAATTTTGCAATACAGAGCTCATGATCTGTGCCACAGTCAGCTCCCATCTTGTTTTTGCTCCTATATAGAGGTTCTCCACCTTTGGCTACAAGGAATATAGTCTATCTGATTTCAGTATTGACCATTGGGTGATGTTCATGTGTAGAGTCATCTCTTGTTTTGTTGGAACAGTGTTTTTGCTATGACTAGTATGTTCTCTTGGCAAAGCTCAAAATAACTTTTGTTGCCTTCATTTTACACTCCAAGGCATGTAGGTACAGCAAAACCTCAGAGATATTCCAGGCTGTGTTCCAGACCAGGGCAATGAATTGAATATCATAATAAAGTAAATCACACAAATTTTTCATTTCCCAGTATGTATATAGTTTTGTTGACATTGTCTGAAGTCTGTTAAGTGTGCAATAGCTTTATGACTAAATAAATAATATACAGAATTTCATTAACAACAATTTGTTTCTAAAATAAAGTAGTTTGAGAATCATCTCTGCCTTCATGAGTCAAAATCTTTTTGCTGGTGGAGGGTCTTGTCCAGCGTCTATGTCTGCTGACTGATCAGGGTGGTGGTTGCTGAAGGTTGGGGTGGGTAGGGCAATTTCTGAAAAGAGGACAACAATGAAGTTTGCCACATCCTTTGACTCTTCCTTTAACAGATTTCTATGGAGCATGCAATGCTCTGTAACAGCATTTTAACCCACAGTAGAACTTCTTTCAAAATTGGAGTTAATCCTCTGCAGTCTGCTGCTGCTTTTTTCAACCAAGTTTATGTTATGTTCTAAATCCTTTGTTGTCATTTCAGCAATCTTCATAGCTTGTTCACCAAGAGCAGTTTCTGTCTCAAGATACCACTTTCTTTGCTCATGCATGAGAATGAACTCTCATTCAATTCGGCTTTATGATGAAATTGCAGCAATTCAGCCACATTTTCAGGCTTTGCTTCTAAGTCTAGCTCCCTTCTTGTTTCCACTACATCTGCAGTTACTTCCTCTGGTGATTTCTTGAACCCCTCAAAGTCATCTGTGAAGGTAGGAATCACCTTCTCCCAAACTCGCCTTAATGTTGATATTTCAACCTATTCAGTGTTTTCAATGGAATCTATAATCATGAATCCATTGTAGAGGGACTTCCCTGGTGGTCTAGTGATGAAGAATCTACCTTCCAATGCAAGGAATGATGGCCTGATCCCTGTTCAGGGGACTAAGGTCCCACATACTGCCTAGCGACTAAGCCCATGTGTTGCAACTACTGAGCCCAGGCACCAAAACTAGAGATTCTTTGTCTTGCAGCGAATGATCATGTATGACCCAACAAAGATCCTGTGTGCCTCAACTAAGACCCATGGAACCAAATACATAAATAAATAAATAATATTTTTAGAAAAGATGATATCCTTTTAAAAAAATAAATAAATTCAGTCCAGAAAGTTCTCAGTTGACTTTGCTCAGATCCCGAGAGGAATAACTATCTATGCAGCTATAGCTCTAAAATGTATTTCTTAAATGCTGTTACTTGAGCATCAAAATTGCTCCTTGATCCATGTGCTGCAGACCAGATGTTGTGTTGGCAGCCATGAAAACAACATGGATCTCATTGTACTTCTCCATCAGATTCTGGGATACTTTGTCAATCAGCAGTAATATTTTGAAAGGAATCTTTCATTCTGAGCAGTAGGTCTCAATATTGGACTTAAAATACTTGGCCACCAATGTTGTGAACAGATAGGCTGTCATCCAGGCTTCATTGTTTCATTTACGGAGCACAGCAGAACAGAATCAGCCTAATTCGAAAGGGCCTTAGAATTTTCCAAGTGGTAAGTGACCACTGACTTCCAGGAATCTGCTGCGTTAGTCCTTATCAAGAAAATCAGCATGTTCTTGGAATCTTTGAAGCCAGGCATTGACTACTCCTCTCTGGGTATCTAAGGCCTGGCAGGCATCTTCTTCCAATAGATGGCTCTTTTGTCAATACTGGAAACCTTTAACTTCGTGTAGCCACCTTCATAGATTATCTTAGCTAAATCTTTTGGATAAGTTGCAGCAGCTTCTATGTCAGGTCTTGTACTACACTCTGCACTTTATTTTATGGAGATGGCTTCTTTCCTTAAACTTCATGAACCAGCCCCTTCTATCTTCAAATTTTCTTCTGCAGCTTTTTCACCTCTCTCAGTCTTCATAGCAATGAAGTGAGTTATGGCTTTGATCTCGACTAGGCTTTGGGTTCAGAAAATGTTGTGGCTGATTGGATCTTCTATCCAGACCCATAAAACTTTCTTCATATCAGCAATAGGATGTTTTGCATTCTCAGAAACAGATACCCAGACTTAGAGAACGAACTTACAGTTGCTGGGTGGAAGAATGCACAAAGGGATAGTTAGGGAGTTTGGGAAGTTCATGTACACACTGCTCTATTTGAAATGGATAACCATCAAGGACCTGTGTATGACATATGGTGTGTCTGTGTGTGCACACTCAGTCGTGTCCAACTCTTTCTGTCCTCATGGACTGTAGCCTGCCAGCTCCTCTGTCCATGGGATTTTCCAGTCAAGAATACTGAAATGGGTTGCTCTTTCCTTCTCCAGAGGATCTTCCCAGCCCAAGGATCAAACCCACAACTCTGCTCACTGTTATGTGACTGCCCTGTCAGGATGGGAGTGTAGGGAGAATGGATATATGTATGTGTACAGGTGAGTCCCTTACCTGTTCACCTGAAACTATCCCAACACTGTTTGTAAATCAGCTATACCCAATACAAAATAAAAAGGTTTTACAAAATAGATTGTTTTCCAGTTGGAGTCATTAGAGAAACTTCTGGGGAAAAGATGCAAAGATATGAAAAACCCAACTGCCACTTTTGCAGAGCCCAGAGCAAAAACAGGATGCCTCACATGCCCCCAGCATACATGAACACTTAAGGGTTCAGCCAGTCACCTTAGCCACCCTTCCGACTGACCCCTGGACACAGCCCTACACTCACCTCATGGAAGGAACAAGCTCACCCCAACACCTTAAGGAGTCAGCAAGCAAGGAACCTGTCATTTGTTGTCACTCCCCTCTGTTGCAACAGGAGCCCCAATAAAGCCTTGCCTCAATTTCTTTTGATTAAGATATTTGATTTATTTTTATTGTCTGGCCTCTGAATTATTTCTATTGATGAAGGAGGCCAAGATCCGTGGTATGTAACAACTTGGGGATAAGAGACACATGGGGCCTGGGAGGAGGAATCGAACGCAGGCTTGGGTGGGGCACCAGCTTGCTGAGTTCAGGTGATTGATATGTCAGGGGGAGACGCTCATGCATAGGCCTGGGGGACAGGGCCCTGTGTTTAACCTCTGGGAAGAGGCAACACGGGGACCACATAGCCCCAGTGAGTGAAGCTGGTGAAGAGGCAAGTGACTAGGAGAGCAGGAGAAAGACAGAAGGACAGCCTTAGAGTCCTGGTCAGGACAGCCACATAGGGGAAGACGAGCCACTCTGGACAGGCCTGGCCACTCCCACCCATGCATGCTCCTGGCACCCGTACACAGTCTAGACCCCAGATAGGAGTGGAATCAACTGGGAGGTGGTTTTAATGGGTGTCGACAACGATTATATTTCCAAGAACATGAGACTCCACCTGATTGCTCTTGCCAGGTCCTTAAAACTCTGCTCGAATCCATTTCCACATCTATAAATAGGGAACCCAGCCTCACTCAGTGACAAGACATGAATTGGAGCACTGCCCGTGCTCAGGTGTCAGCGTGACCCTCCAAGGTCAGGGCTCAGTCACCCCTGAAGCTAGCAAAGGCCAAAAGCCCCATGATAACAGAGAGATGGAGCCCTGTCACAGACGTTGACCTCTCAATGTCATTGGTAGACCCACTTCCCAAGAGTTAGGAGGCCTTGTCACTCCCAAAGAGTGTTGGATCATCAACACTCTTCATCAGCAGATAGCCCTGAAATGTGAAAGTGAGATGCTCAGTGCCGCTTGTACACTGCATAAAAGTAAATTATGAGCAGAAAGAAAACGGATCACACAGGCTACCAGTGTAGAACAAGCAACCGGAAGAGACCGCCAAGTGGCGCCCCGTGGCAGCGCTGGATCCCGGTCTCCGCGGAACCTGCAAATTCAGGTTCTGGCCTCAGTCCTCAAATTCTTTCTAATGAGCAGTTACTTCGGCCCACAAAAGGTTTAGGACTTCTCTGGGACAGAAACTACTAGAAAACATATTGCGGATGACACTGCAGTTAAGGGCTGTCTTAAAGCCCTTCCAAGAGATCCGCAGAGTTCTCCGGTGGGGTGGTTGGGTGTAGGGGGTGGCGTCGAAATCTTGAGTCTTTTAAGAAAAGCAGGGCTTCCCTCGAAGCTCAGTCAGTAAAGACTCTGCCTGCAATGTAGGAGATCTGGCTTCGATCCCAGAGTCAGGAAGATCCCAAGGAGGAGGGCATGGCGACCCACTGAAGTACTCTTGCCTGGAGAATCCCAGTGGTCAGAGGAGCCCGGGGGACTACAGTCCTCAGGGTCGCAAGAGTCGGACACGACTGAGCGAGTAAACCACCACCACAGGAAGACTGCAGGCGGGAATGGGGAGGAAGGTTGAGGGGCCAGAAGGACTTGGAGAAGAAAAGAGACAGTGAGGGGCAGGGGGCGCAAGGAGTCAGGAGAGGCGGCTACTGCCGGCGTCACCTGAGGCTTCCGACGCGGGGCGGAGAGTGGACTGGAGGGCAAGGCGAGCCCTCCTATAAATAGCTCCGCGAGAAGTCCGATCCAACGAGTTTCCAGGTGGTGATGGGCTGGAAGGCTGGCCCCGGAGCGCGTCTTGGTTTCGCGGCTCTGGTGCTACTCCTGCCTCTCCGGTTCTGCACGGCGCGAGGCAGCGAGTTCGGGGATTAACCTGCGGGGAGCGGACACGGGGCCTTAAGACCCGAGAGGGATGGGGGTGTCCGAGGAGGTTCAGGAACGCCGCGGGGGGCCGCCTCCTGCTTTTAAAGCTCCGAGCGCTCCTTTCCCACTGGGCTCCTGCTCCCCGCTCCCACTCCCCGGCTGATTGCCATTCCCCGCAGGGATAAAGACTGGGTGAAATCTGGGTGAAAAAGGAATTCCAGCGGAAGGGAGGGAAGGCAGGGAGACGTGAGAGCCAGGTCGGCGTCACGAAATGCTGCTGCAGCGCTCCCCCGCCCGTCGGGAATTCGGAGCCACTGAAGCTGGGTGCAGGACAGGTGGCGGCAGCTCCCGAGGGACGGAACCCACGGGGTTCAGAGGAAGGCTGGGAGGAGTCTAACCAGTTGCGTTGGGCGCAGGGGAGGTCGGGGCAGATGGGCAAGGGTCTCGGTAAAGTCCACCACTTGGGCGGGGAGTGGGTGGGCAGGGCAGGAGGGACCGGTGGGGAGATGGTGGAGTCTGTCCTAGGAAGCCTCCTTACAGTCCTGCTTGGTTACGACACTATTTTTTCCATATCCCTCCCCATCCCAGGAACCTCAGGGCCTCCAACAACTTCCCATCTGTGAAGGGATCCTAAACCTGCCCTCTGTCAACTGGCACCCTATCCTCTTGCCTGAGAATTCACCCCAGCAGAAGCCTCCCAGCCTGGCCCCCAGGACATAAAGCAGGAGAGATGGGAGAAGAGTTTCCCAAAGTGTGTGACACAGGGCACGAGGGTGAGGACGGACACCCCCACTTCTACCCTTCAGTCCCACATTCATATTCCCCGAGACTATGGAGACAGTGGCCTATAGTAGCTATTATTTAACACAGGAGTTGGAGAACTTTTTCTTCAAAAAAATAGAGAGTATATCTGTTGGTTTCCAAGGGCATTTGGTGTCTGTGTGCATTATACATCTCCATATTTGTGCTACAAGAGCAGGAAAAGACGACCTGAAGAAACCAAAAGAACTGTGTGGCTGTCCTGGGTCACACCACAGTAATAGTTGGCTCATGCCCTAGGGACTAGTGCAAGGGGTGCCTTAGCTGTCTGTTTGTGAACCAGAACCTTGCTCTGTCCTGCTTTATAGGTTCTGGGTGGTGTGAATGTGAAAGGATGGTGGGTCCAGCAGTTATGGACTAATGTCCCCTGACCCCTTCTGCTCTAGAGTGGCCTCTTTGGTCCATGGACATAGGGGACACTTTGTGAAGCCTCAGGCATGAGCAGAGACTAGTGTGTGCATGCTAAGTCACTTCAGTGCCTCCATGTGATGGGTGCAAGCTGTCTGCACAGTAGGGGTACCTGAATCAGGGGTGCAAGGAGGCATCTGCCGATTTTGGGGTCTGGACAAGGACTTCACTCTTACTCTCCTTGCAGAATCACTGACCACAGTCCCCCCTACAGTGCAGCCTATGACCCTAGCCAGCGACCACATAACCAAGATTGTCCTTGGAGTTCTCACTGGTATCGTCATAATAAGCATCGCAGCCTGGATCCTTTACAAGAAGAGGTACTGAGGACAGAATTCAGAGAGAAGGCTGGGGCACAGGGCCTGGTGTGAGGCCGGGGAAGCTGGATCCCAGCCAACCCCTACTCCTCACTGAACCTCCTCACCCTGGAAATGAGCCGGTGAATAAGACCCCATATCACCTGAGGGCAGAATTCAGACAACATCAGGCCTCAGTTCTGAGAGGTCCCCGTTGTCAGGTGAGATTGTGAAAAGAGAGGGGCCTTCACTAGGCTGAGGGCTTATTGATGCTTAAAGGGTTCAGCTAAGTCCCCTGAGTGAGCACAGACTGCTGGCTGGCAGGGCTCCCGTAGGTGGTGTGAGAATAGCAGGCACTCAGGGCGAGGGCAGGACTCACGGGGGCTGAGAGCAGCATGGGGGCTCCACATGATGTGTCAGCGGGGAGGGGACCCACCCAGGGGCCAAGACGAGAGGGGCCGGGCTCTCATCCCAGGAGGAAGAGATGGGGAGGCCTTTGCAGACCCAACTCCAAAGGCCTGTTCTCACAGGAAGTGGCCTGGGTCACGCAGGCAAGGCAGGAGCCCCACAGCAGAGACTGTGGGAAGGGCTGAGGCCAGGCCTGTGCTCCTGGAGCAGCAGCAGTTCTGACTCAGCCTGTGGCCTGCACGTCAGCAGCCTCCTGGGGACCCAGAGCCTCTATCACTGAGTGGCCCTGCCTTGAGCAGAGGTGCCTGGAGATGGTGGGCCTGAGCTTGGGTGGAGGTGCCCACCTGGACGAGACCAGGAAGAGATGGGGGGCAGGGACCCTGACACTGAGAGCTGTGTGTGCTGCTCAGAGGCTGGAGGGGAACGAAGGAAGGAGGTTTGCCTGCAGGCCCCCAGGGCTGTCAGGACGCAAGGCCCCTCCTCCGGGGACCTGCTCCCTGGTCCTTTAGGCCCCACTCAGGGAGGATCCAGACCTGAGTAAAGGGAGCAGATTGATTCTTCACTGGCTCCAGTCCTGAGCCTGAGCAGGGGGTGTCAGGGCCTGGGTGACTCTGTGATGCAGTAAAGAAGGAGGAGGTGACAAGAAGCTGCTGGGCCTGGGGTGGGGGTGGGGGTGGAGGACATATGAGCCCCTCAGTGAGGGTGGGGCTGGTGGGGTTGGGGAGGGGCAGCCCCAGGAAAGTGACAGGAGTTCCTCAGCTTCCTGGACCAAGGCCTTTTTCTTTTCTGCAGGAGACGGTGCTCCCAGGAAGCCCCTGACAGGTGCTCTGTTGGCCTCAGGACTCAGTCTTTGCTTGGCTGCTTTTGTTCTCCTGCTGTTCACTTTAGAGCCAAGAGATCAGACCTTAGGAATCCCAAGTCTGTCTACCAGTTATGATGACACAGTGGCTGCACCATCTCGAGTCTCTTGTCACATCTAATGAGCATCCTCCTCAACATCTTTATTTTTTTCAAATCTCCTTTCCCACTTTCTCTTGGTGTTGAGTGATGCAATCTCTGCACTGATACTTTCAACTACTTGAACAAGAGATCACCACAAACATAACACTTTCAATCTTCTAGTTTTTGGAAAATTAGACTTTGCCCTGCATCGTGACATTATTCTTAAAAATGATGCTATTGCTGGAAAAACACATCCACTATTACAGGACTCAGGGTGTTTTGCGTTTTTTTTTCCTATATCCAGAGAAACAACTTCATTATATTTTCAAAGGAATAAAATTTTACATTGACTGGTTCCCTTCATAATTGGTGCTGAGTCGTGTTCGACTCTTTGCGACCCCATAGACTGTAGGCCACCAGGCTCCTCTGTCCATGTGATTTCCCAAGCAAGAATACTGGAGTGGGTTGCTATTTCCTTCTCCAGGGGATCTTCCTGATCCAGGGATCGAACTCATGTCATCTGTGTCTCCTGTACCTCATTCATTGGCAAGCTGATTCTTTACCACAGGTGCCACCTGGGATAGTGATTCTTAAATCAACACTCTATATTGCAGAAAAGTTAAGTACTTCATGCCTGTTTTCTAATCCAGGAGAAAAGTCATGGTATGTCTCCATTCCTCCACATTATGGGATTAAATAAAACCAGTGATAATGCTTTATTTCTTGTGGAAACAGAGAATTTAAGGATCATTCCTAAAGTAACATGCAGTCCAGCTGTGAGGTGATCCTTAAATTCTCTGGATTTTTAAATGTATATTTCACCATATCCCAAAAGTAGGTCATGTGTTCACCCTACTATGCAGCCATCCGAGTGTTAGTTCCAGGATGGAAAACATAGACTAAAAGCCATGTAGATAGAGGCCAACCTCAGAGACACTGTGCGCTGGCTTCCAGACCAGGGCAATAAACTAAATTTCACAATAAAGGGAATCACATGAATTTTTTTCATTTCCACTGCACATAATATTGTGTTGACATGGAAGTCTGTTAAGTGTGCAATACCTTTATGTCTAAATAAGCAATGTACAGACCTTAATACACAACACTTTGTTTCTAAAATGAAATATGTTGAGCATCATCTGAGCCTCCAGGGAGTCACCATGTTTTTGCTGGTGGAGGGTCCTGTCTCAGTGTCTGTGGCTGCTGACTAATCAGGGTGGTGGTTGCTGAGGGTTTTGGTGGGTAGCGCAGTTTCTGAAAATGAGACTGGGAGAACAGGTGGAAGTCAGAAGCTGCCATCAGAGATGGGCCAGGTCGGCCCCGTGTGAGGAGTGTAGGCCCCAGGGACCTGGGCACCCAGACTCACCCCAGGCATGCCCCTGACCCCCGGCCTCACCCCAGATCCCCAGGCGTGAGGTCAGAGGTGGAGGGCTGGGGAGGTCGGAATTAGTACCTGAAGTAGTTTCATGGATGTCGACTATAGATATCTCCAGAAACAGGAATCTGGACAAAATTCTGACTCTGCTAGTTTCTTCATCTTGACATGCCTCAATTTACACATTTGTAAATGGGAAACGCTACCTACGGGAATGAAGAGAGGCTAAATATTCATTTAGGACCTGAGGAGATCATGCAGGTAACCCTGAATTTGTACATGCTGAGGACTCGCCAACCCCCGTCTCAGGAGTTGTTGTTTAGTCACTAAGTCCTATCTCTGTGGTCCTGTGGACTGTAGCCCGCCAGCCTCCTCTGTCCATGGGATTTCCTCAGGCAAGAATATTGGAGTGTGTTGCCATTTCCTCCTGCATGGGATCTTCTGCATCCAGGGATGGAACAGACATCTCCCACATTGACAGGCAGATTCTTTACCGCTGAGCCACCTGGGAAGCCCCTTATCAGGTGTTAGTGCCGCTAAAAACACACAAGGACCACGGGGATCCAGAGAAGGGGATGGATAGAAGAAAGGTGAGGGACAGATCACTGAACTTTTGAGGAACATCAGTCCCACAGAGGGTGTGGGGAGCCTGGGGGAGCCCCCAGGAGAGACTCCTGTGGGAGGACTCTGGGGACTGATTCCCTTCTCCACTGGCCAACCAGGCTCCTCCCCAAGGGTGGGTCACCCCGGGGCTCCAGGTGGCAAGGGCTGCTGGCACCAACTTCAGTCGTGCTTCCTGGTCCTGCTTCTGCTGCCCAACTGTGTCCACGAAGTGCAGCGTGGTGAGTTCCCGGTGAACCTGCTGAGAGAAGGCGGGGATGATGCATCATAACCAGAGAGCGGGACCCGAGCTGGCCTTGGTTAGAAAGTCCACGGGCGTGGTGTTGCCTCCGCCTCCTCCTCCTCCTCAATCCTTAGGTGAGCTCCTTTCCTTGTTGGCACCTGCTGGGCTGGTTGGCCACGTTCAGGCCAGCAAAAGGGCAAACTTGTTGAAATAGCAATGCTCAGACAATGGGAGGTGGGGAGGTGAGAGGACAAGGAGAGCATGGCAGGAAACACTGCCATCCCTAAGCTCCCAGCCCCTCAGCCATGCCTTCAGGAGTGGGACCCCCCGTGGCAGGGCTGGGACAGGCGACCTTCCTGTGGGAAGGAACCGGGACACCCCCTGAAAAGCACACACCACTGATCTCATCTGTTCACACAAACCCTTCTCCGCACGACTCCCTGCCCTTGACTCCCAGGCATCTTTACCAGCTATAATCCACCCGTGCCACCCTGGGCTCTCCCTTCCCCAGACACATCCCCTTAGTGGCCACAGCTCTTCCCCTGCAGCTCACTAAGTTCATTCCACATCTTTGCATCCCAAGAAGCCCAGGGCATCCAATACCTTCCCACCTGTGAAGGGACATGAATCACACTCTCCACCACTGGCATCCTATCCCCTTGCCTGAGGACTTATCCCAGCAAAAGCCTCCCAGCCTGGTCCTCAGGAGGGTCGGGAGCCCAGTCGCCCAAAGTGTGACATGGGGCCTGAGGGTGAGGAGGGGAACCCCTACTTCTACCCTTTGGTCCCACATTCATATCGTCCACAGACCATGGAGATGGCAGCCTATAGTGGTTATTGATTAAGGCAGGAGTTGGGGAAATCTACAGAAGAGAAATCTGTTCGTCTCTTCAGGCCTTTTTGCGTCTGTCTCTGTGCACCCCCAGGTTTGTGGTGGGACAACAGGCAAAGACAACATGAAAAACCAAAGGAATCCCTCTGACCACTGTCCTGGTTTTCGAACTCCAGCACTGGGTGACTCATCACCTGGGCAATTATCCGGGGGCTCCCTCGGCTGCCTGTTTATGAGTCACAACCCTGCCCTGTCCTGCCTTGTAGCCTCTGGTGGTGGGAATGTGATAGGAGGGTGGGTCCTGCAGTTACAGGCTAAGGCCCCCCTCCTCTGCTTCCTTGGTCCAAGGGGCCACGGGGACACTGTGTAACCACAGAGGTGAGCAGAGGACAGGGAGGTACCACAGTTCTGCTGTCAGGTCTTGGTCCCCTGCTGGTCATCTTATCTGTTCCCTGTGGCCCTGCTTATGCCAAACCACACAATCACTTCTATCCTGTGACAGCTGGCCTCTCAGTAATGATTACCGAGTGGATGAGCCCAGTTCATCAAGACTGGAGGTCCCTTCTCTACCAGACTCAGGACCATAACAGTAGCCATGTTTAAATGTTAGGCTTTCCCCACTACAAGTGGCGTGGCCATGCCTCTGACCCTGTGGGGCTGGATTGTGATGCTCTGATTAGGATGTTACAAGCTGTCCCTGAGTGAGGGCATGGCAACCCACACTAGGATTCTTGCCTGGAGAATCCCAAGGACAGAGGGACCTGGTGGGCTACAGTCCATAGGGTTGCAAAGAGTCAGACATGACTGAAATGACTTAGCAGGCAGGCAGGTTATCCCTGGCACGATTTCCCCAGCTGGATGGACTTCTGTGTCATGGGTGCTGCAGGGTCCTAACTAGGGTCCCATTGGCAGTTCCCGGCACACTCATTCCTTCATGTCCTTCCCATGAACACCTTCCACAGCTGAGTTGACCAGTTACAGAGGCCTCTGGTCTGCAAACCCTGAAATATTTAGTGTCCGGCCATTGACAGAAATGCTTTACACCAGGCAGATATAAAAAGGAGATGTGAAGGGATCACAGCCCTGCATGCTTTCAGGCTATGATTGTTACTAATCTCTGTCATTTTACCCAGAAAAGTGTGGTCTTGCAACATTCTGTTTGTAGCAATGAAAAGACAATACGAGAATGTACTCATACTTCTCAACTATGGCAGCCTTCACCCCATTCCTAACTACAAAGACTTTTCCATCACTGGTTCGAATCTGGAGAATGTGAAATAACCACTGTGTGGGTCTTCACACACCGTGATACCCCTGTAAGCAGGATACAGGACGGTTATATATTCAGTACCCTGCATCTCATGCATCACATTGATAACAGCAGGGCCGCGATGATGCTTCAGATCCCTGGACATGATGTGAGTCACACACTGGGTCCATAGGAATGTGGGGTGGCTTCTGCTTCCCAGTGTGCACTTACCTGAGTCCATGGCCGTGTGGCCTCCAAGGATGGGGAAGGCCAGAGGATGGCTGCACTCTGCTTGCCATGGTGATGAAGGCCCTCCTACTGGAAACTGGCATCTCTCTCTAGTAATGGATTCTCTGTTCTGACAACTGGCTCAGTTCTAGAAACTGAGCAAAGTATCCAGACAAGCTGTTGGGATGGCTGTTTTCAGTGTCCTGATCATCCACCTTGTGTTCTATTTTCTTTCGCTTCTGGGGTTTTTTGTTTTTTGGTCGGCTGCCTGGCTTTGGGGATCTTAGTTCCCTGACCAGTGATCAAATCGGGCACCTGGCAGCGAAAGCGCAGAGTCCTAACCAGTGGAGCCCCAGGGCCTTCCCTTGTCTCATTCCTTTCAGTCGTGCAGTTTGTATCTAGGTTGGCCGCCCATCCAGGGTGTTTGCCTCTAGGATTGCCCTGTGCTGGGAACCAGTGTCATACTCTGCAGTCAGGACCTGGCAGCCATCTCATCTCTCTACTCATATCAACCATTGTGCCTGCTTTGTTCCTGACACGGTGCATCCCCACCTGGGATCTGCATATGTTCAACCCCTGTTTCTGCTGGAAGCCCACTGGAGACACCATCTCGGAGCAGCATCCTGACCTTCAGCAAAAGCCCTTCTGTGTTACTGACCAGTGCTCCTGGACTCGATCAATAGAAGTTGGTAAAAGGCCAGACACAAATTCAGGGGGAAAGAAGCTTTATCGGGACTCATGAGGGAGCAAAAACATGTTCCCTTGCTGGCTCCAGAGGGTGGGGGAGCCGGTCCCACATATGAGATGAGGGTGGGGGTGGATCCTGGGTTCAGGCCAGGGGGTGACCTGGGGGTTTGTTCCCCCTTGGTGGTGCCGTGTGCAGGGATCATGACCAGTACCCTGCTTTTGCGCCTGGCTGCTCTGAAATCGACTTGGGTTTTTGGTCTTTTTGTATCTTGTTGTTGATTATTTGCCCCAACTGCACATGCATGCAATTATTTTTAACCCCTTGCAATTTCTTTGTATTTTGATGCTTGATGTGACTTTTGTCCAAGTACACTCACTGCAGCAAACTGTCCCAGCCTGTCTCATTCCCCACTGAGGGGTTCTACACCCTTATTCTTAAGAGTTAAGGCGCTGAAGCTTTCTTCTATCAAAACTTCTCCTGCTGGACAGGGACCACTGAACTGAGCCTCCCCTCAAGGTGCAGAAGTCCCTCACAAGGACCTACATGGATCTGGGCCACCCTCCACTGAAACGGGCTATATTCCTTGAGCCACCATGAGTGTTATTTCAAACTGGTAGATCCTACAGGCACAAAGTCAATCAAAAGGTTAAATAAACAAGGACTAGAAAGGAAAGAACAACAATAGCCATTAAAGGGCCTAGAAAGGGAATGAACCGGGTTAACTTTGGAAGGACTTTCTCTTTTTTTTAAACTCTTGGCAGAGGTGAAATCTCCCATGAGAAAATTGTGAAGCCCCTCTACTTGTATATTTAAGGTGCATATTTACACCTTAATATAAGGTGTAGTAATATAAGGTGTATATTTCCTTAATATTGATCTCAGAGAGACAGCAGTGAGCAGTGGTAAGGAGGGATCTTAGTTTCCTGCCCAGGAATTCAACCTGGATAGCTTGGTGTAAAATGAGGAATTCTAGACACTGAACACCAGGGGCAAGATGCAAACCTCCCTTGGCTCTTACCATCTTTGAAAGCAAGAATGTTTCAAGGAGGCAAAAACTGTAAAAACAGGTACCAAAGTTATTACTGGAGACATACAGAAATAGTTCGTTTATTTAAGACGGAAGCAAGGTGGAAATATACACCCAGAGAGGAGTGCAGGAGTCCTGAATGAGCAGCACAAAGAAGCTAGGCTAGGGATTTAACATACACATACAGGGCTTCCCTTGTAGCTCCGTCAGTAAAGAATCTGCCTGCAGTGCAGGAGACCTGGGTTCGATCCCTGGGTTGGGAAGATCCCCTGGAAAAGGAAATGGCAACCCACTCCAGTATCCTTGCCTGGAAAATCTCATGGACAGAGGAGTCTGGTAGAATGCAGTCCATGGGGTTGCAAAGAGTCGGGCACAACTGAGCGACTAACACTTACTTACATGTCTCTATCTTCCCTGGTGGTTCAGTTGGTAAAGAATTTGCCTGCAATGCAAGAGACCCGGGTTCCATCCCCGGGTCGTGAAGATCCCCTGGAGAAGAAAATGGCAACCCATTCCATACTCCCTTGCCTGAAGATTTCCATGAATAGACGAGCTGGCAGCTTACAGTCCATGGGATCCCAAAGAGTCCGACATGACTGTGTAACTAACCTTCTTTCACTTTCACTTCCATACATGCATCTTTTCTTCCCCAACTCCCCTCCCATCCCCACCCAGGCTGCCACATAACATTGAGCAGAGTTCTATGTGTTATACAGTAGGTCCTTGCTGGTTATCCATTTTAAATAAATCAGTGTGTGCATGTTGATCCCAGATGCCCTAACTATCCCTTCCCCTCATCCTTTCCCCCTGCAACCATAAATTCATTCTCTAAGTCTGTGAGTCTCCTTCTGGTTTGTAAGTAAGAGCACTTGTATCACGACTTTTTTGATTCTGAGTGTGAAGGACCTCAGAAGGTGTTTCTGCTCCTCCATCTGACGTATGTCGTTCAATATGACACTCTCCAGATCCATCCATGTTGCTGCATAGGGCATTATTTCATTCTTTCTGAGGCTGAGTAATACTGCCCTGTGTATATGTCCCACATCTTCTTTGCCCATTCATCTGTGGGTGACGTGTAGGTGGCTTCCAGGTCCCGGCTACTGTGAGCAGCGCTGCCGTGAACACAGGCTGCACGTGTCCTCTCAGACCATGTGTCCTCAGAATCGCCAGGGACATCGAATCCCACAAGATGGACAAAGGGTGACACGTCATGACCTCTCTTGGGGGTTAGAAAACAAAAATCTTAAACACTTCAAGTTTCCTGGAGTACTGAGATTTTTATTTAAATAGCACTAGCATAACAAATAGGCTTCCCCAGTGGCTCAGACGGTAAAGAATCCACTGTCAAGGTAGGAGACACAGAAGACGTGGGTTCAATCCCTGAGTTGGAGACGTCCCCTGAGAAGGAAACAGCAACCCACTTCAGTGTTCTTGCCTGGAGAATCCCATGGACAGAGGAGCCTGGCGGGCTACAGATCACGGGGTCACAAAGAGTTGGACACGACTGAGTGACTAACACAGCGACTAAGCATGATAAATTATTAAGGGAAACAGTCATAAATAAAACTTTGTTCTGTTGAAAATACGCTGAGGTGATTTCTCCAGACGCAGAAAGAATCCCTGAGTCCTGTAATAGCAGATGGTATTTTTCTTGCAATATCATTTGCAAGAACGAGGTCACGAGGCAGAGTCTATTATCCACAAACTAGAATACGATGAAAAATGTCCTGTTTGTGGAGCCTTCTTCAAGGACTTGAGCATTTCCGTGTAGAAATTCCATCACTTAGCACCAGGAGGAAATGGTGAAACGTGTTTCTGTTTTTTGTTTTTTTTTAGAGACACTGAGTGGGATTTCCCCAAATGTAATAAAGCCCATGAGGTGATGCATCTACTGTGTCACCGTAACCAGAAAACAGACCCAGGATTCATGGGGTCTGATCTCCTGGATCTAAAGTGAAGAGCAGGAGAGAGGCAGACAGAGCACCTGTCACGCTTCCTGGGAGAACCGTCTCCTGCAGAAAAGAAAGACATGTTGGCCCAAGAGGCTGAGGAACTCTTGTCACTTTCCTGGGGCTGCACCTCTCCAGCCCCGCCCTCACTGAGGGGCTCCTATGTCCTCCACCCCCACCCCCACCCCAGGCCCAGCAGCTTCTTGTCACCTCCTCCTTCCTTCCTGCATCACAGAGTCACCCAGGCCCTGACACCCGCTGCTCAGGCTCAGGACTGGAGCCAGTGAGGAATCAATCTGCTCCCTTTACTCAGGTCCGGATCCTCCCTCAGGGGGGCCTAACCAGGGAACAGGTCCGGGGAGGAGGGGCCTTGCTTCCTGACAGCCTTGGGGGCTGCAGGCAAACCTCCTTCCTTCACTCCCCTCTAGCCTCTGAGCCAGCAGCACACACAGCTCTCAGGACCAGGGTCCCTGCCCCCCATCTCTTCCTGGTCCCCCGAGCTGGGCGCCTCCACCCCAGCTCAGGCCCACCATCCCCAGGCACTTCTGCTCAAGGCAGGGCCTCTCAGTGATGGAGGCTCTGGGTCCCCAGGAGGCTGCTGACGTGCAGGCCACAGGCTGAGTCCGAACTGTTGCTGCTCCTGGAGCACAGGCCTGGCCTCAGGCCTTCCCACAGTCTTTGCTGTGGGGCTCCTGCCTTGCTTGCTTGACCCAGGCCACTTCCTGTGAGAACGGGCCTTTGGAGTTGGGTCTGCAGTTCTTGCTCTCGGGTGATAGGTGGTCTTATCCCCCTGGTCATTTCCAGGGTGAGGAGGTTCAGTGAGGGGCAGAGGTTGGCTGGGATTCACCTTCCCCGTCCTCACTCCAGGCCCTCTGCCCCTGCCTTCCCTCTGAATTCTGCCCTCAGTACCTGCTCCTGGAAAGGACTCAGCCCAGGAAGACAGTTATGATGAAACTGCTGAGAAGCACGGGGAGGATACAGGTGACGTGCTTGGTGGCTGTGGCCGTGGAGTTGACTCTGAGGGGAGCTTCAGTTGGTGATGCTGTAAGGAAAGTGAGAGTGAAGCCCTTGTTCCTACCCCTAAACTAAGCAGATGCCTTCTCAGCCCCCCTGACCCAGGTACCCCTACTATGCAGCCTGTTTGCACCCACACATGGAGGCCCTTGTGACAGGTCCTCAGGCGAGACGGGAGGGAGGGAGGAACCCGGTCCCCATGGGACTCTGACAGCTAATGAGTAAGCAAGATTTCCAACAGAGCCACTCAGTACTAATGTGACATCAGAGATGGTGACATCAGGATGGAGTCCTCAGGAGCTGACAGCAGAGGTGCTACTGACAGATTTCCAGAAGTAGGATTGGTGACATTTAAAAGAAGGTTCTGGAAAGAGGGAATACTAAGAAGGAGATTGGAATCACAGAGATGCTCTCATGTTTAGGATCAGTGAGAATCCATGTTCAATTGTACAAAGGCCTGTGCTGTGAGGAGAGACATCAGGAGCTGGAAGAGGAAGGAGGATTACAGAGCATCCCCGGGGGCATTGTTCTTCCAGGACAGCTCACCTCTGACAGATCATTTTCACACACACAGAGCGGGGGGTCCATGTCACCGTGAGAGAATTACCACTTTCTCCTACTCTTCTCACTTACCCGCTGTCTTCAACATTTTCTCCCAGCGCACCAAGAAAGTGTGATACCAGCGCTGACAGTCTCCCATGGAGACCTTCTTGAAGAAGTCCATCACAGCTCTGTCATTTTCCCATTTCTCTTTCATCCGTCTCCCTTTAGAGTGAACCATTGTCCAGTATCCATTCTCCGAATCAAAGAGGAGGCACAGTTGTCCATTGAAGCCAAACTCCCAGGATGCACTGGTGTGTCCATTGTCTTCACGCCAGCATGTCATCCTGGCCTGCAGGGTCAGAGGGCCTGACCCCATCGAGGAAAAGAAAGAACTCAGCCTCTGAGCTTGAGAGATTCTTTGCCCAACCTGGGTCCACATCCCCTGGGCCCAGCTAATCTGGTCCTAGTCTCTCCTGCAACAGCTGCTCTTTCCATTGGACTACTAGGGAAGGACAATATCCAATTTTTTTTTTTTACCCGAAAACAGTGGATGCAGCTAAGCCCCCAGTCTACTCCTCCTGCATTTGAACTTTTTAACTCACCCTTGTCTATGTGTTTCTCTGGTGTAACGTCAGGCATCTGCTCCTTGAGCAAGTCTCCAGTGTCTTTGAGTGTGTTAATCTGTGTTTCCCACGCATTCATACTTTTCACTTCCTCTCCCAGTGGACTGATGGACTTGATCTTAGCTCTACCACAGTCATAGGAGAGAAAGACCTTTTGATCAACTTCTCCTTGAACCTCACACCATGGCTGACCATCTCTGGGCCGAGGATCAATGGTGACATTATAGGAAAGAGAATGAGCGTCTGTGAAGGCAAAACACAGTGAGGGTGAGGTTGGGGAAAAAGACCCTGAGGCCCCTTCCCCCAGTTATGTGAGAGCAAAGTAAAGTGCAGGGCTGGGCTGACAGAGCCATGACAC
Organism: Bos taurus; assembly: GCF_002263795.3. Lineage (NCBI taxonomy): Eukaryota > Metazoa > Chordata > Mammalia > Artiodactyla > Bovidae > Bos > Bos taurus. The sequence goes on from NW_020190651.1 coordinate 27,644, forward strand.
CCCACAACACACACCACACAGCCAGTGCCCCTCCTCTCCTTGTGGAGAAGGAGGAGTCCCCTGCCTGGCAAATTTCACACATCCTGGGTGCGTCCCCTTGTCCACCAGGTCAGTTCTCAGCATAATAACCTTTGCAGAGACGTGCCAGGCTGCTATGCAGGAAAAGCCTAGATGACAGAGGACTGTCAGAATCTAACCCCGTGTCCTGTGAGAGATGGGGAGCCTGAGGGGATGCTCCTGAGGAAGCAGGATCACAGGGAGAGGGGCAAAGAGGTGACGGGTGAGCACAGAACCCCAAGTTGGAGAAGGAAGAGTTTATAATTACGGATCACAGGACTTAGCAAGGCCGGGGAGATGCTCCTGATCTACCACTAGGATGGGTCTTGGAAGCCTGGAGAAAGGCCTAGCCCACATGGCATGAAAGAGAAAATCCAGAACTTCCGAGGCAGGTGGTAGAGGAGGGGATCAAAGGCTCAGAGAAGTGAATCTGCCAGGGCAGACACGGTATGAAAGGGCAGGAAAGTGTGCAGGCCACCAGGCGCCATGGGAAAGCCTGATGGATTCTATGGAGCCTGGGAGGAAAGCGTGGATGAGAAGCATCTCCAACAGCTGAAGGTTGACTTTTGTGGAAATCAGGGATAGTGGTAGGACACCGTGTTCCTGTGGGCTTCCGGCAGGAACAGGGATGGAAAATGGGGAAAGATCAGATTCCAGGTGGAGTATTGTATGTCAGGAGCAAAGTTGGTACAATGGTCAAAGTCATTAGTGAAAGTCACTCAGTCGTGTCTCACTCTTGTGACCCCCCATGGACTATAGAGTCCATGGAATTCTCCAGGCCAGAATACTGCAGTGGGTAGCCTTTCCCTTCTCCAGAGGATCTTCCCAATCCAGGGATCGAACCCAGGTCTCCCACGTTGCAGGCGGATTCTTTACCAGCTGAGCCACAAGGGAAGCCCAAGAATACTGGAGTGGGTAGCCTATCCCTTCTCCAGCGGATCTTCCAGACCCAGGAATCAAACTGGGGTTTCCTGTGTTGCAGGTGGATTCTTTACCAACTGAGCTATCAGGGAAGCTGAAAGTGATTAGAGAGTCCCAATGCCAGCCAGGGCCTGACTGCAGAGAGTACAATGCTGGCTCATAGCACAGGGTGATCCTAGAGGCAGAGAGATGGTCAGTGAACCTGGATGCAAACTGCTTGACTGAGAGACAGAAAACAAGGAGAGACAAACACAAGACTGGATGATCAGTAGGCTGAAAGCAGCCATCCCTACCAAACATCCCTACCAAAATCTCCAGAACTGAGCTACTTCTCAGAAGGCATCACCAGAGAAAGAAGCCACGTCCCAGTGAGGAGGGCCCTTTCATCACCACAGCAAGTACAGAAGTCCTTCCATACTCTCCGGATGAGCCACATGGTTATTTACTGGGGTAAGTAAGTCCAATACTTTGGCCACCTGATGCGAAGAACTGACTCATTGGAAAAGACCCTGATGCTGGGAAAGATTGAAGGATAGAGGAGAAGGGGACGACAGAGGATGAGATGGTTGGATGGCATCACCGATGCGATGGACATGACTCTGGGAGTTGGTGATGGACAGGGAAGCCTGGCAGGCTGCAGTCCATGGGGTCGCAAAGAGTCGGACACGACTGAGTGACTGAACTGAACTGGAAGTGCAGAAGGAGAAACTACTCCCACATTCATTAGACCCAGTGTGTTACTAACACCACGCACAGGAACAGTAGCATGATCATGGCCCCCATGCTGTGAAGCGATGCTCCAAGGACCAGGCAATTAATAGACACCTGTGCCAGGTCCTGCTGACAGTGGTTATCTCTGGGTCCACAGATCCACTCAGTGTCCATTGCACACGTCCTGGACTTCTGACATGAATGCACAGTCTGTGTTGTTAGTAAACTGCCATGGGTGAGGTACCATAGTCGTGAATTCCACATTCATTCTTCTCACCCTGACTCCCCATCCCCCAATAGTACATGGAAACAGTATCACTCCTGGAGGAAATAATGAAAACGAGTACCAACCTACAATCTCCCTAGGCCTGCAGAGCTCTGGTCCCTATCTTATCTCCACTGAATTACCACTGAGGTCCTAGGTTCCCTCTAATGGCACATATGACACATTCCGGGCTTCAAGACCCTAGGTCTCTGCTGCAACTCCTGTCCTGGCACAAAGGCAGTCACAATTGATGAATGATGAGTGTGGCTGGACCTGCTTCTTGGGCAGATGACCCAACAGAACCGGTGACATCATAGCTTCCTGTGTTCAGAAAGGTGCTACATGCTGTAGGTGGCATTTTACTTGGAGGCTCACAACACAGACTCCTGGTGTCCTGAAGAAAGGACATACCACTTGCAGTGAGAAAGCCCATACCATTCAGTGCGGCTCCTGGTATGGTCCTGGGGCCTGGCAGAGATGAGGCCTCTGGTCATGGAATGTCAGAGTTGCCCATTATGATCTTTGTTCACCAACCCCAACCATTAGTTCAGATAGGCCAGCCATCATAGGATAGAAGTGATTATGTGGCTTGGCATAACCAGGGCTACAGGGAGAACAATAAAGATGTGCCAGCAGGTGACCTAGGCCTGACACCAGAGTTGATACAGGGCCACTATCCCCTGCTCACACCTGTGGCTTCATGCAGTATCCCCTATGGCTCCTTGAACCAAGGAAGCCAGACTATAGCAGAGGGGGTGCATTAGCCCATAACAGCCAGATCCACACTCCTATCACAGTCCCACCACCAGAAGCTACAAGGCAGGACACGGTAAGTTTCTGGTTCATAAACAGACAACTGAGGCAGCTCTTGGATGCTTCTCTACGGGATGGGTCACTCATTCCTGGGGTCAGAAACCAGGACAGTGGACAAGTCTGGTTCTCAGTTGATTTACACATTATATTTGGCTCCTGCTGCTCCACAAACATGGAAGCTCCTTTTGCACCCAGAGACAGATACCAAATTGCCTAAAGAGACCTTGAGATTTACTATCTTCTGTAGAAAAAAATCTGTCAACTCCTACCTTAATCAATAACCATTATAGGCTGCTGCTGTCCCAATTCCTAGACACTATGAATGTGGGACCAAAGGGTAGAAGTGGGGATGCCCAGCCTCACCCTCGAGCCCTGTGTCACACTCTGGGAAACCCTGTTCCCGTCCCTCCTAAGTTAGGTCCTTGGGGCCAGGTGTGGGGGAGTTTGTTGGGTGAGTTATCAGACAGAGGGATAAGATGCCAGTTGAGAGAGGGCATGTTTAGATTCTCTTCAAGAGATAGGAAGCTGTTGGAGGCCCTGGGCTTCTTGGGACCATGGACAAATGGGAAATAAATGGTCTCGTAACCAAAACGGCTCAAGGGCGCCTTAATGGGAAAGACCTGCCCCCCCCTCCCCCCATGGTCTCTGTCTGCCTCTTGTTTGTAGAAAAGTTTCAGTCAGCCAGGCCTCCTGTGAGTCTCAAAACAGTGGTTTACGAGTTAAGGATTAGAACATGTGAAGATGGAGAAAGGAATACTCCTTAGGCTGGGAAACTGGTAACAATTTAGACTGTGACCAGCCACATAGCAGTGTCATGAAATTACCAGTTCCCTGAAAGATAACAAAGAGCTGACACAAGCCTCAAGTTGTTTCCACAGGAAGCAGACCCCCAGCACAGAAAAACTGCTGGTGGCAAGCACGTAGACCCCCAGACTTGTCGAAACCATAAGCTTGGTGGTGCTCAAACATTCGCCTTGTGCCAACCACCCTGACTGTGCTCAAGACGCTGATGTGCCCCACAGCAGCCACCTCTGCTCCCTTTCTAACCTGGAAACTTAGAGGTGGTCTGAGAACATTAGGTCACTATTTCCCAGGGCTCCTGAACAAACCAGCTTCTCCTTTTCCATCACTTATTAACTTCACCAGTGGTAGGATCTGGGTCATAACCAGCTTCAATTAGTAACGGCCTGAACTGTCTGGGAGGAGCTTTGACTCCAGGGAGGCGCTGATCAATGGCTAGGCATTGAGAGCCTTCCTCACGATGCATATGTAATTTTTTTTTTAATAAACTGAATTCTTTAATTTTTTCAAGTGTGTTTAAAAATCCATTTTATACTTAAGCCAGCCTTGAAGATAAGCACATAATCTGTTTACTTTTTTTTTTTTACCCAACAAAACTCAGGCACCCATTCTGTGCATAGCACTGTTCTAGGTGCAGTAAAAGGGATTCTTAACCTTAAACCATGAGTGTACCTTCTGGAACTGTGTTATCCTCCTTTTCCAGAAAGTAAAAATAAATAAAATCACCATTGTTTACTATTGACCTGCCCCAAATCCACTTCTGGCTCTGAGAACTGCTGCTGCTGCTAAGTCGCTTCAGTCGTGTCTGACTCTGTGCAACCCCATAGACGACAGCCCACCAGGCTCCCCCGTCCCTGGGATTCTCCAGACAAGAACACTGGAGTGGGTTGCCATGTCCTTCTCCAATGCATGAAAGTGAAAAGTGAAAGTGAAGTCTCCCAGTTGTGTCCAACTCTTAGCGACCCCATGGACTGCAGCCTACCAGGCTCCTCCATCCATGGGATTTTCCAGGCAAGAGTACTGGAGTGGGGTGCCATATGCTAGGATCTGCCAAATTTAAGATGTTTCAGTGAATTCCACTCCTACTTTCCCCAAAGTAAGAAGGCAGAACTCCTCTTTATTTAAAAAAAAATTTAAAAGGCAATTTTTCATGAAAGAGTAGTTTCTATTTCTATTGCATTTTTCTCTTTTTTTTTTCCTTCTAGCTTTTAAGTTTTCTTCCTCCAACACTACCTTTTCCTGTACAAGGCAACAGCATTTTTTCATTTTTCTTTTTCTAAGACAAAGTATTCTATCTTATAGACAAATAATTCCCAAGACTAGTGATAAATATTTAAAAAAAGAAGAAGAAGAAAGAAACTTAAGAGTTTCCCTGGTGGCTCAGGAGGTAATGAATCCACCTGCAATGCAGGAGACCCCAGTTCAATTCCTGAGTCGGAAAGATCTCCTGGAAAAGGGAGAGGCTACCCACTCCAGTATTCTTGAGCTTCCCTGGTGCCTTAGATGATAAAGAATCCACCTGCAATGTGGAAGACCTGGGTTCGATCCCTGGGTTGGGAAGATCCCGTAGAGAAGGGAAAGGCTACCCATTCTAGTATTCAACCCTGGAGAATTCCATGGACTGTATAGTCCATGGGGCCGAAAAGAGTCAGACACGACTGAGCAACTAAGCCCAGCACATTCAAGAGTGAATCAACTACATTACTTTGATGAAGTAAAAACTAAAAAGCACTTGGCACTAAGCTAGTCCAAGTATTTGTGTTGAAACAATTTTAAAAACTATTTATTTTATAACACTGTTTAAAACTTTCTTGGTCAAAAAATTTATACAAACATTTTCAGTTCAACCTAATGAAAGTGATATCTAGAAAATATTCCACATCATTAAGTCTGTCTTAGAAAGTTCAGATGCTATGGCATTCCTAAGGCACAGTGTTCTGGAAGACAATGTGCTTCTGCGGTGCTGGGTGATGTATGTGACTGGCCGGCTCCACGTGGGCCTCAGCAGGCACCGTCCCCCTGATGCTGGGGGACTGTGAGAGGACAGTCAGACACAGACCCCCAGGGCTGCATGGAACCCTGTGAGACACTGGGCCAGCTGCTGGAACTGGGCTTCTCCTCCGAATCTAAGGCCCAGCACAAGCCATCACAGCAAATGGTTCATCAGGACAGTTGATAGGCTGGGCTATTTGATGACCTTCTTTCATATCTCTAAAGAGTCGACATCCGTGTAGGGTATTTGACCCAGAGCCATGAGCTCCTACACTATCACTCTGAAGGCCCACACATCACTAGCACTGGAGAACTAAAAAAAATTATTTTTTTCATATCTATCTTTTTTTGGCTGTATTGGGTCTTAGTTGTGGCACTTGGGACCTTTTTGCAGCATGAAGACTCTTAGTTGCAACATGCTGACTTCTTAGTTGTAGCATGCGGGATCCAGTTCCCTGACCAAGGATCGAACCAGGCCCTTTCATTGGGAGTGTGGATTCTTAGCGACTGGATCACCAGGGAAGTCCGGAGACCTCATTCTTAACCAGACGTTCATGAGCCATCCATCGATCCCACTTTTTCATTGTCCCCCACACAGTGAGAGTCCATGGGGAACAAGATTCTGGAGAGGGGCTATCTGTACTCTTAACTTGAGGTTGTCATCAATGGCAGAGCTCCTAGCAGCCAGGTCTTTGTGGAGGACTTCTCTTCTGACCAGGTAATCCATTCCACAGGCAATCTGACCTTGTGGACCAGGTCCTGTTGAGAAATTGCCTGAGGATTACTGGCCTCTACTAATTTGTGCTGCAGGCTTCCCTGGTGGCTCAGACAGTGAAGAATCTGCCTGCAATTCAGAAGACCCGAGTTTGACCCCTGGGTCAGAAAGATCACCTGGAGAAGGGAATGGCCACCCACTCCATTATTCTTGCCTGAAGAATTCCTCAGACAGAAGAGCTTGGCGGGCTACAGTAGATGAGGTGGCAAGAGCCGGACAGGACTGACTAATACACACAGAGACACACAATTTGCAGTGCTGTGAAAACTATTTATGATTCTCCCAATTCGTGTAAGGCAATATCATGAGGGCTTTTCTCTTTTTTCTATACACATAAGGGAAATAGGAGAAGATTTCTGTGATGAAGATCTCATAGCTTGCAATGTTCAGTGAATATCATTGTCACCTGAATTTCAGAAGCTTAATCTCTGTTTTTACAAATGATTGCTGTTTTTTATTTGGATATTTTCCATCTACATAAATCCCATGGAAAATACACCCTAAACTACCTTCTTGGAGTACATCCTCTCCAAGGATAGAGTTATCCTCTCCTTGGATATTTCGATATCCTTCACCTTAGCTCTGGCCTCCAAAAGAGGGGCACTTCTCAAGACACTCCTCTACCCACCCACAAGGTAGGATAACGGGATGGAAGTACTATTGTTGGGTGTGTCTCCTCACAGATACTGAGTCATCTGGGACATGGCTGAGACAACCCTTGGGAACTACTGGACACTGATGCTGTCTTCCAGTTCAATTCTTGTCATACTATGAAGGTGCAAAACAGCTAATATTATTACTACAAGAAATATAACTGCACGGCAAACCCCTGCGCTGATATAAAACCCACGGGTAGAAGTAGCTGGAGCTGCATGAACAGGATCATAAATAGTTCTGCTAGTGGCTTTGTCTAAGACCGAAGTTTTTTGTAGCACATTTTCCTTCCTTTCAAATTTTTGAAGAAGGGAAGTTTTTGAAGAATTTACTATCAAGTTGAGCTGCATTTAGTATCACAACCTCATCATCTACTTTGCAGAAAAGGAAAGCTAGAGCCGATATAGTCCATGGAAACCCCCCCACCCCGTGCCCCTCGAACGCCCCACCCCCATCAAGCAGAAATGCCGACCTGGGGCAGGTCCACGAAATTGTCTACTTGGAAACCTGCTTATATTCAACTTGGACTCTGCAGGCCAAGTGAAAGGCAGGACATCTGTTTCGCTGGGTTAAAGGATAGACGTAGTGCCCAACAAGGCCACTTCTCTAATATATAAAGTTCTGCATCTAGACCAATGAGCCGAGGCACCTGGTCCCTGCTCAGGAAGAGGCTCCCACCGGCCCCCGGGGTCCTGGGTGAGGCCCGGGGGCCGGGGGTGGAGCCCTGGGGCCGGGGGTGGAGCCGTGCCGCGGAGCCTGGTGGCCGAGGGTGGAGCCCGGGGACCGGGGGTGGAGCCGTGCCGCGGAGCCTGGAGGCCGAGAGTGGAGCCCGGGGACCGGGGGTGGAGCCGTGCCGCGGAGCCTGGAGGCCGAGAGTGGAGCCCGGGGACCGGGGGTGGAGCCGTGCCGCGGAGCCTGGTGGCCGAGGGTGGAGCCCGGGGACCGGGGGTGGAGCCGTGCCGCGGAGCCTGGAGGCCGAGGGTGGAGCCCGGGGACCGGGGGTGGAGCCGTGCCGCGGAGCCGGTGCGAGGGTGGAGCCCGGAGGCCGGGGGTGGAGCCCTGGGGCCGAGGGTGGAGCCGTGTCGCGGAGCCCGGTGACCGAGGGTGGAGCCCGGGGGCCGGGGGTGGAGCCCGGGGCCGGGGGTGGAGCCATGACGCAGAGCCCTGGGGCCGGGGCCCGGGCTGGAGCCAGCAGCCAGGGCTCGGACAGGAGCACTCAAGAACGTTTCAGCAGGGATTGCGCCGCCGCCGCCGCTTCCTGGGCACCAGGGTCCGCTCTGCGTTTATAACTTACAGCCGGGAAAGAGCGCTGGTCCTTCAAGGGCCGGGAGATGTAGGGACCAGAAGGGTCTCTGTTGCACAGGTCGGGGCGGAAAGGCGTGCTTTTCGGGGCGGGTCTGGGTCTATTCGCCGGATGCCCGACTGGCCCCAAATCGCCCGGCTCCAGGGCTCCCACTTCCAGGGGCGGTCTGGACACTTGGGAGGTTTAAACCCTATTTCCTGCCGCGTTGCGGACCCCTCTTTTCCCAGCGTCACTTCCCAAATTCCCGACATTACTACTTCACCCAAGTCAACCCTGTTCTGGCCCGGAGTATCAGCAAGAAGCCGGGAGGAGCCTCCGAGGACTAAATGGGCCAGGGAAGGGAAAGAGGTGGGGGCGGCAGCGCCACCCTGTAAAAAGTTTCGCGAAACCCCGGGGACACCACCCCCATCCCCTTTACCGCTCATAACCCATTAAACCTCCTCGCGTTCCCCCGCCACGCTCCGCGTAGGGTCATCCCCGAACTCACCGCTGGACGTTCCGCTGAACAAAACAATTGGAAGCAAAACGAGGAAACCAAGACTGGTCTTGAAGCCACCCATCTCTCCCTTTGCCACCTGGATCCCTTTGCAGGAGTGCGAGGCTGCCAAGCCAGAACCCGCGATCCTCTCCCGCTAGCCCACAGCTGAGGTGTGGACCTCCACTCCTCCCAGGACTGCCTGGCCCGCCCCTCCGCTGACAGGCTCCGCCCCAGATTTCCTAGCAGTAACCACTAGGAACCCCGCGCCGGGGGCTGGGCGGGGCTCTATTAACAGCTCACTTGCTCTCTAGCCCGGCCTCCCCGTGTGCTCGCCTGCTCACCTGCTTACGTAGTGCGCCCACTTGCTTACGTAGTGCGCCAACTTGCAAGTGATAGGAGACCGCCTAGTTCTTGTAGCTGAGGCTGAAACGCCAATACTTTGGCCACCTGATGCGAAGAACTGACTCACTGGAAAAGACCCTGATGCTGGGAAGGATTAAAGACGGTAGGGGCAGGGGACTAGAGAGGATGAGATAGTTGGAAGGCATCACCGACTCGATGGACGTGAGTTTGAGTAAAATCCGGGAGTTGGTGATGGGTTTGCAGTCCACGGGGTCGCAAAGAGTCGGAGACGACTGAGCCACTGAACTTAAGGCTCTTGTTCCTCACCTTGTTCCTTATCAGTCTTAAGTCTCTTGTCCCTTATCAGATTGGGGGCACTCAGGCCAGTCATTTGAGTTGGGAGGAGACAAGGAACAAAAGAAAATTCTTGTTCCGGCCACTGGGTCAGGTCAGTCAGCGGACAAGCTTGTCCCTAAGTACCTGAATGGTCAGGGCATCAGTCGCAGTGAGGAAATCCCACCAGAGTCGCCATCTGTTACAGAAAGGGGGACTCCTTGCAGGGTCTGAGAGTGGGCTTTTGTCTAACACTGGGAAATGAATTGTTCCAGGAGACACATATGCTGACAAGGGAAGAGGCTTTTTTGGGAAGGGGCTACAGGGCGGAGAGCAGCAGGGTAAGGGAACCCAGCAGAACTGCTTTGCCACATGGCTTGTGGTCTCAGGTTCTTTGGTGATGGAGTTAGTTTCTGGGTCATCTCTGGCCAATCATTCTGACTCAGGGTCGTCCCTGGTGTCAGAAATGTGTTCTGACGAGCTTTATTGATACTTCTGAGAGTTTATTTATATAGTACTTACTTTCCTTTAACCCAATTAAATCACGCTCAGTTACCAATTCATTTTCATGTAAAGACAGAACCAGAGATCTCCTTGTTTTATTGCTTCTGTTTTAAAAATGCTATTTTTTCCCCCTGACTCTGGGGTACCACAGATAGATCAGATGGTTCCTGAGAACCCAGGCGAAAGACTTACATTTTGGAAGGGAGAAATGGAAGCTCCCTTTTTTGTTTGTTTTGTTTTTAAAGTCTTCCAAAATGATTGTGAACAGTGATTGCAGCCATGAAATTAAAAGATGCTTGCTCCTTGGAAGAAAAGCTATGATAAACCTAGATAGCATATTAAAAACCGGAGACATCACTTTCCCAACAAAGGTCCCTATAGTCAAAGCTATGGTTTTTTCAGTAGTCATGTATGGACGTGACAGTTGGGCCATAAGAAGACTGAGCACTGAAGAATTGATGCTTTTGAGCTGTGGTGTTGTGGAAGACTCTTGAGAGTCCCTTGGACAGCAAGGAAATCAAACCAGTCAATCCTAAAGGAAATCAGTCCTGCATATTCATTGGAAGGACTGATGCTGAAGTTGAAGCTCCAATACATTGGCCACCTGATGTGAAGAGATGACTCATTGGAAAAGACCTGGGAAAGATGCTGGGAAAGATTGAAGGCAGGAGGAGAAGGGGATGGCAGGGGATGGGATGGTTGGATGGCATCACTGACTCAATCGACATGAGTGTGAGCAAGCTCCAGGAGATGGTGAAGGACATGGAAGCCTGGTTCTTGCAGTCCATGGGGTCACAAAGAGTCAGACATGACTGAGTGAAAGAGCAACAAGTAACCCATGCCCACAACTGTAGCAGAGCTTTGCAGGAGCAATTGGACAGAGAAAAGTACATAAAACAAAGATGCTTTTAAATTCACTGACTGAGAGAACCTACCAATGACAGAAAATTAACAAACAAGAAACAAAGAGAGGGTCTTACTGGGAAGTGGCCTCTGGGGCATTTTGTCCAGCCCAGCCCAGCTCTTCTCTCAAGGGGGCCAGTGGGAACCTCAAGCCTGAAGTGGGGACACAAAACAAACAAGTCATGGTGAAAAAGGTGACCCAACAGGGAGTCTCTTGGATGTAAAAGGTCAGGAGTGTAGATATGAGGACCAAGGGAGAGCAAAAGGGAGGAGGGACAGAAAAGACTGAAAAAACAGAAAGCGAGTCATTGCCTTTTCAACCCTTGCACTCTGCGGGTGTCTATTTATTCAGGCACCAACCTGCAGGCTTCCAGAAAGGGCCAGTGAGGGAGGGAGCACCCTGTCCACTGCCCACTGGGGTGATCAAGCCCAGAAACCAGCCCCTTGTACATCGGCTGTGGGCCTGCAGCCCAGAGGTGGGATTCTCACCTACGCATAAACCAGCATATAGATATCTGCCACTTTACTGAGTTCGCAACGGGACTTCTCTTGGCCGCAGGAAAATAGAAGTGAGAATATTGGTATGATCAGACGTCTAGCCACTACCTAATAAGTGGTTTGAACCTCTATCGTTCTCACAAATCTCCTATGAGGCAGAACCTGCTGGACCAAGACCTGCAGGGTATGAGGTGAGTCTCTCCCACTACCTTGTCACCCATCAAAGTGAGCCATTGACAGCCAGAGGGAGCTTTGTCTCCTAAGCTGGGAGGGGTGATGCTGTCCTTGCCGAGGTCCACTCTCTCAGAAGGATAAGACAGAGAGAGGAGAAGTGGAGAGATAATAGATGAGGGAAAGGGACAAAGGGTGAGGGGGAGCGCGATGCCTGAATGAGGGCCCTGAGGCCCCCAGGGGCCAGGAAGGCAGACCAACCAAACTGGTGACTCTGAGCTGAGGTTCAGGCGGCCACTTGTCACCACAGAGAATTTGCACCCCGAGGTCACAGAGATGCCCAGATGCTCTGGCAGAAAGGGGACAGTAGCCCTTCATGGTTGCCACAGAGTATGTTAGCGACCAGGCTTCTTGGCCTCAGTTCAGTTCATTCAGTCACTCAGTCATGTCCAACTCTTTGTGACCCCATGGACTGCAGCAGGCGAGGCCTCCCTGTCCATCACCAACTCCCAGTGTTTACTCAAACTCATGCCCATTGAGTCAATGATGCCGCAGGGGCAGGGGCTCTGGGTTCGGCAGACTTGGGTATGCTTGGTGCTGCAGACATGGGTATTGCATAAGTCCTCTTGGTGGAGGTCGCCATTAACTCCACCAAAGAGCTGCCAGAACGTACACAGGACTGGGGAAATAGACTCTTGGAGGGCACGAACAGAACCCTAATGGATAGAAGTGGATAAGAGGCCAGATAAGAAATTTAGGCGAGGCTTCACTGGGACACGTGCTGCAGTGTGAGGGCGCAGGCACAAGCAACAGGTTTCCTTGCTCATTCCCTTGGGGGGAGGGCGGTGGGGGAGGCAGGCTGGTCCCTTATATGGGTGAGGGTAGGGGCAGGTCAAGGCTTAGGACCTGAGGGATGGCTTAGGTGGTCTGCCCACCGTCGTGGCAGTGCCCTGTGCAGGGATCATACCCCGCACTGCTTTTCCAGTTGGGTGTTTTATCTTTTCATTCATAATTAAGCCCAACTTGGCATGCATGCAGTTATTTTCAGTCCCTCATAATTTCTTTGTATTTTGTTGCTGGAGGAGATCACTGTCCAGGTGCAAGCACTAGAGCGAAGGTCTACAGATCTAGGTTTCAAGTCCCAGCAGATCTCACTTGCGCTGCTGGACATGCTTCTCATCCACGCCTTCCTCTCGGGCTCCATGGAGTCCATCGGGCTTTCCCATGGAGCGGGTGGATTGCACACTCTCCTGCCCTTTCATGCCGTGTCCGCCCTGGCAGATTCACTTCTCTGAGCCTTGGATCCCCTCCTCTACCACCTGCCTTGGAAGTTCTGGACTTTCTCTTTCATGCCAGGTGGGCCAGGCCTTTCTCCAGGCTTCCAAGACCCATCCTAGTGGGAGATCAGCAGCATCTCCCTGGCCTTGCTAAGTCCTGTGACCCCTAATTGTGAGCTCTCCCTTCTCCAGCTTTGGGTTCTGTGCTCATCCTGCTATCCACTGTGATCCTGCTTCTTCAGGAGCAGCCTCCAAAGGCTCCCCATCTCTCCTCAGGACACTCAGAGACATTCTCACAGTCCTCTGTGTTTAGGCCTCTCCTTCTGAGCTGGCCTGGCCCGCCTCTGGAAAAAATTGTGTCAGTTCATGCTAGGTGTAGAGCTTTTGAATAGAGTGGAGACAGGCATATCCAGGGCCGTGTGGTTTTTTTGCCTGATCAAGGCTTCCTCCTCTTCCTCAGCCAGTACCTGGGGTGTGTTTGGGGTGGTGGGGCAGGCGGGGCCATCCTGCTGTGTCAGCCCAGCCCTGCAGCCTTACTCCGCTCTCACATAACTGGGGGAGGAGCCTATGGGTCTTTTTCTCCCACCCTCACCCTCACTGTGTTTTGCCTTCACACATGCTCACTCTCTTCCCTATAATTTGACCATCAATCCTCAGCCCAGACCTGGACAGCCATGGTGTGAGGTTCAAGGCCAGGTGGACGGAGAGGTTTTTCTCTCCTATGACTGTGGTCTTGCTAACATCACATTCACGAGTCCCCTGGGAGAATTCTGGAGCTGAGGTCCCTATCATTTTCTGAAAATTAGAGGGGAGCCTGGTTGATATCATACAAAAGCAGAGACATTGCTTTGCCAACAAAGGTCCGTCTAGTCAATGCTATGGTTTTTCCTGTGGTCATGTATGGATGTGAGAGTTGGACTGTGAAGAAGGCTGAGCACCGAAGAATTGATGCTTTTGAACTGTGGTGTTGGAGAAGACTCTTGAGAGTCCCTTAGATTGCAAGGAGATCCAACCAGTCCAATTTGAAGGAGATCAGCCCTGGGTGTTCTTTGGAAGGAATGATGCTAAAGCTGAAACACCAGTACTTTGGCCACCTCATGTGAAGAGTTGACTCATTGGAAAAGACTCTGATGCTGGGAGGGATTGGAGGCACGAGGAGAAGGGGACGACAGAGGATGAGATGGCTGGATGACATGACTGACTTGATGGACGTGAGTCTGAGTGAAGTCTGGGAGTTGGTGATGGACAGGGAGGCCTGGCATGCTGTGATTCGTGGGGTCGCAAAGAGTCAGACACGACTGAGCGACTGAACTGAACTGAACTGAACTGGTTGATATATCCCCTAAAAATGTATTGGAGATGATCATTCTGAACAGGACTAACACTAATAACAACAAGCAAAAGGGATGGTAATGAAAGGCTGTCTTGATTCCTGATGTCTATTTTTATCTTATGTTCTTTCTTCATTTCCATCCATGGACCAGAGCTCTTCAGTTTGTACTATTTATGCAGTTGGGGAGGCTCCCTTTAGTGATCATTTATCTCTTACTGAGATTAAAGGTAAAAATAAAATATGTTTATAATATCCATATTATAAGTATATATTTATATATAAATATATATGTATATATATTAAAATGGTGGATCGGGGCCTTCCCTGGGGCCCAGTGGTAAAGACTCCATGCTTAGACTGCTAGGGGTAGGGGTTTGATCCCTGGTTAAGGAACAAGATCCTACAGACCTCATGTCATAGCCAAAAAATAAAAATGATGCATCTTAATTTCTATCCTCGGAAACTAAATTTTAAACATTAAACTTTAAATATTAAAACTAAAAAATTAATACAGTCCATTAAAGAAAATGCAGCAGTATTCATTAAATTAGAAGTTCAAGGTGACATGAGGAAACAGAGTACAGATTCAAAGGCAGAAAAGACTATTAGTTCCTGAACTACATGATGAAGTGTTTGAGGCAAATGTTGTATTGTCTTCAAGTTTGAAATGCATCAAAAAATGAGATACATTGATCTTATAAAGATACAAACCCTCCAGCACCATGATCTTGGACTGCCTCCCTACAGAACTGTAGAAAAACCTGTGTTTGTTGGGTAAGCCATCCAGTCTGTGGTCCTTTGTATGGCAGGACCAGCTGACTAGTACAGGCTCCTGTGCTGTGCTGGGCCTAGTTGCTCAGTCCGTCTGACTCTTTGTGACTCCACGTACTATAGCCCTCCAGGCTCCTCTGCCCACAGGGATTCTCCAGGCAAGAATACTGGAGTGAGTTGCCAGGCCCTCTTCCAAGGGATCTTCCCAACCCAAGGGTTGAACCTGGGTCTCTCGCATTGCAGGTGGATTCTTTTACCATCTGATCCACAAGGGAAGCCCAAGAATACTGGAGTGGGTAGTCTATCCCTTCTCCCAGGTCTCTTCCCAACCCAGGAATCAAACCAGGGTCTCCCGCCTTGCAGGTGGATTCTTTACCAGCTGGGCTACTTGGTGAGAGGGTAACAGGCAGGAAGGCCAGGGTTCTCCAAATGGAGGAAATAGCCTGCAAGTGTCAGACATTTTTATCTCTCTTAAGCGGCAGGAGGAAACAAACTAGCAATATTTTTTTCCTTCTCTAATACAAATTTAAAGGGAGGTTTCTCTTAAAATACTGTGTTGCCATAATGACACCTGGTTTCACCTGAAGTTAGCTATTCTTGAGCCTAGAGATAACCAATGCCTTTTTCTTATGGAAATGTTCGTCTTAAGCTACGCTAATGTACTATGCCTTTACCCCAAAGTCTGTCTCCAAGTCGGTTCCACCTCTTGGCCCAGAAGCTACTTGACAAACCAGTATGGATATTGTTCCCCTAATCTATGTAAATGAAACTATTTGTATGGTGGTCTGCCCTTCTTCAAGATTCAAGTTAATCATTTTATGGCCCAGGATAAACCATTTGGCGCCAAGACTATCCCAAAATGCATCTTATGGGTGAGGGGCCTGGTGCCATTCTGAATTTTAAGACATTCCTTTCTTTCATTAACAGACTGCTAGTGACTATATAACATCCAGCTGAAGACTAGCAGGCGGGTACTCTTTCTGCCCCCTTCTGACGCCTATGTCAGAAGCTTTTTCTATCTCCTTTATACTTCAATAAAACTTTATTACACAAAAGCTCTGAGCGATCAAGCCTCGTCTCTGGCCCCGGATTGAATTCTTCTCCTCCGGGGGCCAAGAATCCCGGTGTATTCGCGTGATTCAACAACAACCTTTCATTGGGAGCCAAATATAGGCTCCTACCCTCCTACAGAGACTGGGAGATGCCAGCCCTATCTCCTTTAATACTTCAGATTCAGAGATGGCTCCCAAGGCCCACACTCTAGAGCCTGCAGGCCTTAACTGCCGAAACCAATACCGTGACTACTGAAACCCACATGCCCAAGGCCAGTGCTCCACAACAAGAGGAGCCACCCCAATGAGAAGCCCAAGCACTGCAGCTAGAGAGGAGCCCCTGCTAGCTGCAGCTGGAGGAAGCCTGCCCGCAGAAACATAGACCCAGGGCAACCAAAAAAAAAATCTGTAAACAGATGCCACTCCAGTATTATTCCCTGGGAAATCCCTTGGACATAGGAGCCTGGCTGGCTACAGTCCATGAAGTCTCACAGAGTTGGACATGACTTAGGGACTAAACAGCAGCAACAGCAAAGGAAGTTATATCTTGTTAGATAATACACAGTAGAAAAGCTCATGTTACATAGACTGGCAAATTAGTATCCTTCACTGACTCCTTTTCCACTAGGTGTATAGCTTGTCTTAGTTCTCATTCTTCCTTTCATCTGGGTGGGCTTGGTCATAGAGTATGCTAGCATATTTAAGTAATAAGTGGCCTTAATAAGTCACCTTAAGAGAAAGAAAGAAAGAGATGGCTCCCTGGGCTTTGAGAAAACAGTCCTGAGTTGTAAAACTGGTAAGAGAAAAAGTGACAAGATTTTGAAGTAAAACGCTCTAAGAAAAGGGAAGTTAGAGGCCTAGAGCCTGGAATGAGGTCAAACTTCATCTCAAGTTTCAGTTCAGTTAAATTGCTCAGTCGTGTACAACTCTTTGCAACCCCATGAATCGCAGCACGCCAGGCCTCCCTGTCCATCACCAACTCCCAGAGTTCACTCAGACTCACGTCCATCGAGTCAATGATGTCATTCAGCCATCCCGTCCTCTGTCTTCCCCTTCTCCTCCTGCCCCCAATCCCTCCCAGCATCAGAATCTTTTCCAGTGAGTCAACTCTTCTCATGAGGTGGCCAAAGTACTGGAGTTTCAGCTTTAGCATCATTCCTTCCAAAGAAATCCCAGGGCTAATCTCCTTCAGAATGGACTGGTTGGATCTCCTTGCAGTCCAAGGCATTCTCAAGAGTCTTCTCCAGCACCACAGTTCAAAAGCATCAATTCTTCTGTGCTCAGCCTTCTTCACAGTCCAACTCTCACATCCACACATGACCACAGGAAAAACCATAGCATTGGATAGACAGACCTTTGTTGGCAAAGTAATGTCTCTGCTTTACAATATTGCTATCTAGGTTGGTCATAACTTTCCTTCCAAGGAGTAAGCATCTTTTAATTTCATGGGTGCAGTAACCATCTGCAGTGATTTTGGAGCCCAAAAAAATAAAGTCTGACACTGTTTCCACTGTTTCCCCATCTATTTCCCATGAAGTGATGGGACCAGATGCCATGATCTTCGTTTTCTGAATGTTGAGCTTTAAGTCAACTTTTTCACTCTCCTCTTTTACTTTCATCAAGAGGCTTTTTAGTTCCTCTTCACTGTCTGCCATAAGGGTGGTGTCATCTGCATATCTGAGGTTATTGGTATTTCTCCTGGCAACCTTGATTCCAGCTTGTGTTTCTTCCAGTCCAGCGTTTCTCATGATGTACTCTGAATATAAGTTAAATAAGCAGGGTGACAATATACAGCCTTGACGTACTCCTTTTCCTATTTGAAACCAGTCTGTTGTTCCATGTCTTGTTCTAACTGTTGCTTCCTGACCTGCATACAGATTTCTCAAGAGGCAGGTCAGGTGGTCTGGTAGTTTAGTCCAGCTAAAAGAAGTATTAAGGTTACCCTGGTCACACTTCTCAAAATAACGCCAGTGGAAACCACACAGCAACTCACATAAGGAAGAGCCATTGCCTTCTCCCAATAGTCAGGATAAAGGAGGTCAAACCAAAGTCTCCAGAATGTCAATAAGATACTGACTAGCAAGTGATCATGATGATGATAATGATAAAAATAAAAGGTGAGTTTGATTCTGATATTTGCACAGACAAAAAAAAGTGGGTTGAAACTTCACTTCTGTGTTAGAATAGAGGGATATTCCTCTATTATAAAACAGTAATAATAATAGGAATATTATAATATTCCTCTATTATAAAACAGGAATATCCTGTTCCATGACAATATTTCAGCCCATAATTTTACCATCTATTGATGATCCTGGACTGATAACATATTCATTAACACTAGAAAATAAGCAGTAACTGAACATGTATTCATTCAATAACTATTTATTGGGCTCTTGCTGAGAAATGGGAACTTGGCAGGCACGGAGACAGCAGCTGCCCCTGTTGAGAATCTCCTCACACAGTGTGGCCAGGATCTCTCTCTCTGTGTCAACCACACTCTTCATCTGAACCATGGAGCACAGTAATTGAGTTCAGTGACTATTTCCTCAGTTCATCCCACAAGGATGGCATGTGGCCAGAACCAGTTTTAGATATCTGGATGCGAAGTTAATTCACTACACACTGGGAAATTAACTCCATACAGCAGTTCTTCCAATTAACTAGATTGATGAAATCAGATGGAAGGGGGTTCAGTTATTTTGAGAAATCATTTTCTAGGTGTTGAGTATAGACCATGGGAAAGTTTATGACCGGGGAGTCCAAGCCAGAATTTCCTCTTCTCCTCCTGCTTCTGTCACACCTGAGACAGGCTGGGACCTGGACAAAGGTCTCATGAAGCATAAAATGCAAAGACACTATAAAGGGAGAAAAAGTGCTGCATGTATGCACAGTTGGCACAAATTATGAGCAACAAGATACAAAAAGATCAAACCCCAGCTGCCACTACTGAGGTGTTGGGAGCAAAAGCAAGGCAGTGCGTATAAGCCAACACACCCACGGGGTGGTCAGACCACCTAAGCCACCCCTCCTGCCTGACCCACGGATCAGCCCCCACCCTCACCCCACGTAAGGGACCAGCTTGTTCCCCTCAGGATAGAGTGAGGGAAATTGTTTCCCTTCCCTCAAACTGTAGAAGGAATTCCGATGAAAGAGAGTGGGACCCTATGGTCCTTGCCCCACCATGTCCTCAGCCTGCCTTTTGTCCATAGAAAAGCTTTAGCCACACACTAAGCTTAATCAGAGAAGTGAGAAAATACAGAAACTAAGGAAAATAGTCAAAGGAGACCAAATAAGAATAATGTAGTCATTAAGTGTAGTCAAGGACTTTGAGGTCCTTCTCAAGGGCTATTGATAATATTCTGAGCTCTATCCTGTGAACTGTCTTATAGATACATAAATTCCCACCGGTTGGAAGAAATTAGCTACATGATGACCAGACTGTAGCCATGAAATAAGCTGCCACAATTCCAAGAATTGTCCTCAAGGAGATGAGAACAAACCAACCATGGAACCAAAGATTAATTGTCCTTGAAACAATCAAGATGACTCTGGTCAGACCATCCATGACCAAGTTGGAGATGACTGTCAGAGCTGACTGTGCTGTTTCTGCATGCAGCCCCGTCCCTCTGTCTATAAAAGTTCTTGCCCACTTATTGTCAGTTGGGGGGAGTCAGCCTTTGGACAGATGTCCATCCTTCCCACACCCCGCTCACCTCCATTTGTTGTTTAGTCGCTAAGTATGTGACTCTTTGTGACCCCATGGAGTGTAGCCTGCCAGACTCCTCTGTCCATGGGATTTCCCAGGCAAGAACACTGGGGTGGGTTGCTATTTCCTTCTGCAAGGAATCTTTCTGAGGCAGGGATTGAACCCACACCTCCTGCATTGATGGGTGGATTCTGGGCAGATTCTTTACCACTGAGCCACCATGGAGGTCTGCTACCCTCTTCCCCTCCACCATTGCTGGCATCCAAAATAAGGCAAACTTTCCTTTCCATCAACAAGACCTCTCTAATGGCTTTAGAGTGGGAAGCAGCCAGACCCTAGTTTGGTCATGGTGGAGAGGTCTGACAGAATGCGGTCCACTGGAGAAGGGAATGGCAAGCCACTTCAGTATTCTTGCCTTGAGAACCCCACGAACAGTATGAAAAGGCAAAAAGACAGGACACTGAAAGATGAACTCCCCAGGTTGGTAGGTGCCCAACATGCTACTGGAGATCAGTGGAGAAATAACTCCAGAAAGAATGAAGGGATGGAGCCAAAGCAAAAACAACACCCAGTTGTGGGTGGGACTGGTGATAGAAGCAAGGTCAGATGCTGTAAAGAGCAAGATTGCATAGGAACCTGGAATGTCAGGTCCATGAACCAAGGCAAATTGGAAGTGGTCAAACAGGAGGTGACAAGAGTGAACATCAACATTCTTGGAATCAGCAAACTAAGATGGACTGGAATGGGTGAGTTTAACTCAGATGACCATTATATCTACTACTGTGGGCAGGACTCCCTTAGAAGAAATGGAGTAGCCATCATGGTCAACAAAAGAGTCTGAAGTGCAGTACTTGGATGCAATCTCAAAAATGACAGAATGATCTCTATTTGTTTCCAAGGCAAACCATTCAGTATCACGGTAATCCAAGTCTATGCCCCAACCAGTAACACTGAAGAAACTGAACAGTTCTATGATGACCTACAAGACCTTTTAGAACTAACACCCAAAAAAGATGTCCTTTTCATTATAGGGGACTGGAATGCAAAAGTAGGAAGTCAAGAAACACCTGGAGTAACAGGCAAATTGGGCCTTGGAGTACAGAATGAAGCAGGGCAAAGGCTAATAGAGTTCTACCAAGAGAATGCACTGGTCATAGCAAACACCCTCTTCCAACAACACAAGAGAAGACTCTACACATGGACATCATCAGATGGTTGATACTGAAATCAGATTGATTATATTCTTTGCAGCCAAAGATGGAGAAGCTCTATACAGTCAGCAACAACAAGACTGGGAGCTGACTATGGCTCAGATCATGAACTCCTTATTGCCAAATTCAGCCTGAAATTGAAGAAAGTGGAGAAAACCACTAGAACATTCAGGTATGAACTAAGTCAAATCCCTTATGACTATACAGTGGAAGTGAGAAATAGTTTTAAGGGACTAGATCTGATAGATACAGTGCCTGATGAACTATGGACAGAGGTTCATGACATTGTACAGGAGACAAGAATCAAGACCATCTCCAAGAAAAAGAAATGTGAAAAAGCAAAATGGCTGTCTGAGGAGGCCTTATAAATAGCTGTGAAAAGAAGAGAAGTGAAAAGCAAAGGAGCAAAGGAAAGATATAAGCATCTGAATGCAGAGTTCCAAAGAATAGCAAGAAGAGATAAGAAAGCCTTCCTCAGCGATCAATGCAAAGAAATAGAGGAAAACAACAGAGTGGGAAAGACTAGAGATCTCTTCAAGAAAATTAGAGATACCAAGGGAACATTTCATGCAAAAATGGATTCGATAAAGGACAGAAATGGTATGGACCTAACAGAAGCAGAAGATATTAACAAGAGATGGCAAGAATACAAAGAAAAACTGTACAAAAAAGATCTTCATAACCAAGATAATCACAATGGTGTGATCACTCACCTAAAGCCAGACATCTTGGAGTGTGAAGTCAAGTGGGCCTTAGAAAGCATCACTATGAACAAAGCTAGTGGAGGTGATGGAATTCCAGTTGAGCTATTTCAAATCCTTACAATGATGCTGTGAAAGTGCTGCACTCAATATGCCAGCAAATTTGGAAATGTCAGCAGTGGCCACAGGACTGGAAAAGGTCAGTTTTCATTCCAATCTCAAAGAAAGGCAATGCCAAAAAATGCTCAAACTACTGCACAACTGTACTCATCTCACATGCTAGTAAAGTAATGCTCAAAATTCTCCAAGCCAGGCTTCAGCAATATGTGAACCATGAACTTCCAGATGTTCAAGCTGGTTTTAGAAAAGGCAGAGGAACCAGAGATCAAATTGCCAACGTCTGCTGGATCATGGAAAAAGCAAGAGAGTTCCAGAAAAACATCTATTTCTGCTTTTTTTTTTTTTACTATGCCAAAGGCTTTGACTGTGTGGATCACAATAAACTGGAAAATTCTGAAAGAGATGGGAATACCAGACCACCTGACCTGCCTCTTGAGAAACCTATATGCAGGTCAGGAAGCAGCAGTGAGAACTGGACATGGAACAACAGACTGGTTCCAAGTAGGAAAAGGAGTCCGTCAAGGCTGTATATTGTCACCCTGCTTATTTAACTTATATTCAGTGTATATCATGAGAAACTCTGGGCTGGAAGAAGCAGAAGCTGGAATCAAGATTGCCAGGAGAAATATCAATAACCTCAGATATGCAGATGACACCACTCCAATGGCAGAAAGTAAAGAAGAACTAAAGAGCCTCTTAAAAGTAAAAAAAGAGAGTGAAAAAGTCGGCTTAAAACTCAACATTCAGAAAACTAAGACCATGGCATTTTGTCCCATCACTTCATGGCAAATAGATGGGGAAACAGTGGAAACAGTGTCAGACTTTATTTTTCTGGGCTCCAATCTCACTGCAGATGCTGATTGCAGCCATGAAATTCAAAGATGCTTACTCCTTGGAAGGAAAGTTATGACCAACTGAGACAGCATACTAAAAAGCAGAGACATCACATTGTCAACAAAGATCCTTCTAGTCAGGGCCTTGGTTGTTCCAGTGGTCATGTATGGATGTGAGAGTTGGACTATAAAGAAAGCTGAGCGCTGTAGAATTGATACTTTTGAACTGTGGTGTTGGAGAAGACTCTTGAGAATCCCTTGGATTACAAGGAGATCCAACCAGTCCATCCTAGAGGAAATCAGTCCTGAATGTTCATTGGAAGGACTGATGGTGACATTGAAACTCGAATCCTTTGGCCACCTGATGCGAAGAGCTGACTCATTGGAAAAGACCTTGATGGTGGGAAAGATTGAGGGCAGGAGGAGAAGGGGATGACAGAGGATGAGATGGTTGGATGGCATCATTGACTCAATGGACGTCGGTTTGGGTGGACTCCGGGAGTTGGTGATGGACAGGGAGCCCTGGCATGCTGTGGTTCATGGGGTCACAAGGAGTTGGACATGACTAAGAGAATGAACTGAACTGAACTGAACTGAAATATTCCCAGAGATTTTGGAGGGAGAGGAGTGAGTTGTCCTGAAGAGAGACCTTTTTTCCCTGGGCAGAGATTGAACCATGGTAGCCTGGATGAAAATCCCGGAACCCTAGCCACAAGACCACCAGGGACTAGAGGCTAGAAGCAAAGTGGCCCTGGTTCTTTCCCCCATTTGATAGCAAGAATGTTCCAAGGAAGCAAAAACTGTAAAATAGGTACAAAGCTTATAAACACAGCACAATGTTTGAGAGAGAACATAGAAAAACTGGCTGTTTATTTAAGACAGAAGCAAGGCAGAAATAAATACCCAGAGAGAAAGGGCATGGGCATTGTCTATAATGAGGAGGAGTGCAGTATGTCACAAGTTCTGCAGAGACACACACCGGAGAGGAGTGCAGGCATCCTGAGGGAGGAGGAGCTCAGTATGAAGGTGATGTAAATTACTTATGTAGGACAGTCCTTCGGGTCTTTGTTTACCTTTGGCCAATTATCTTGTTTCTTTCTTCACGCCTGCCTGGTCCATGGAACCTCCCCAAGATGCATGTGCTGTAAGGCGAGCGTGGAGAAAAAGAGAATGAGCCAGGAATTCAGGCAGAGAAAGGTTTATTATAAGAAAGAAAGAAAGCAACTGGATTTAGAGAGAAAATGGTGCTCTCTTTTTACAGCCAACCCTTCTTATATCCTATGGATGGGAAATTGTTCCCAGAGGGAGGGGGCCACAATTGATCTTTAGCCCACAGCTAGGGTATTGTGGTTACTTAGTCAAGGGTTCTCATGGTCGGGTGGTCAAGGAGTCTTGAGAAACTGGCACCAGCAGGGAAAAACAGGATATCACCTTAAGGAAGAAACAGGATGGGCATCAGGGCAATGTGGCCACTGTGACTTCATCCCTTGTTTGTCAGGTCACCACAATGGGCCATATTTTAACTATACAATAAGAGCCCCTTGTGAACCCTAACTTCCAGCCTTTTTGATATAGGATAAGTGAAGAAGAACTGAAGAGCCTCTTGATGAAAGTGAAAGAGGAGAGGGAAAAGGTTGCCTTAAAGCTCAACATTCAGAAAACTAAGATCATGGCATTTGGTCCCATCACTTCATGGCAAATAGATGGGCAAACAGTGGAAACAGTGGCTGACTTTATTTTTCTGGGCTCCAAAATCACGGCAGATGGTAATTGCAGCCATGAAATTCAAAGACGCTTACTCCTTGGAAGGAAAGTTATGACCAACCGAGACAGCATATTAAAAAGCAGAGACATTACTTTGTCAACAAAGGTCTGTGTAGTCAAGGTTATGGTTTTTCCAGTAGTCATGTATGGATGTGAGAGGTGGACTATAAAGAAAGCTGAGCGCCGAAGAATTGATGCTTCTGAGCTGTGGTGTTGGAGAAGACTCTTGAGAGTCCCTTGGACTGCAAGGAGATCCAACCAGTCTATCCTAAAGGAGATCAGTCCTGGGTGTTTATTTGAAGGACTGATGTTGAAGCTGAAACTTCAATCCTTTGGCCACCTGATTCGAAGAGCTGACTCATTTGAAAACACCCTGATGCTGGGAAAGATTGAAGGCAGGAGGAGATGGGGATGACAGAGAATGTGACGGTTGGATGGCATCACCAATTTGATGGACATGAGTTTGAGCAAGCTCTGGATGTTGGTGACGGAGAGCAAAGCCTGGCATGCTGCAGTCCAAGGGGTCACAAAGAGTCAAACATGACTGAGAGACTGAACTGAACTGAACTGAACCCACCAATCACTTCCCACACATGCATCTTCTGATACCATCACATTCAGGGCCAAAGCTGCAACAGACGAATTTTGTGGAGCACATGAAGAGTGAGTCAGCACATGCCAGCTAGCACCTGAGTTTCCTCACAGACACTTAACTTGGCTACCACTTCTTGTCACTCCAGCACTGATGTGAGGTGGAGGCTCCACACGGGCATTGGAGAGACAGACTTTCCTTCATTATGACAATAAGAGGCCCAAACCCTTTCTTCTCTTGGAGGAAAATTAATGCCTTGAAGGCCTGCTCAGAACAGACCCAGACCCTGGGGGAGACATGGGGCAAGGACTCAGAACCTGAGGCCATTCAGCTGGAGAACTGTGGGCCCACGGTAAGAGGTGGAAACCAGGGCCTAGACACCATCAGGGGAAGGAGAATGTGTGTGTGCTTAGTAGCTCAGTCGTGTTCAACTCTTCGTGACCCCATGGTCTGTGGCCCACCAGGCTCCTCTGTCCATGGGATTCTCCGGGCACGAATACTGGAGTGGGTTGCCATGCCCTCCTTCAGGGGATCTTCTCAACACAGGGAATGAACCCAGGTCTCCCGCATAGAAGGTAGATTCTTTACCGTCTGAGCTACCTGAGAAGCCATACAAGCAACTTAAATGACAATCGACAAATGAATGGATAAAGAAGATGTGGTGGGGGCTTTCTGGTGGGACAGTGTTAGGAATTCACCTGTCAATGCAGGGGACACAGGTTTGATCCCTGGTCAGGGAAGATCCCACATGCCACAGGATGACTAAACCCATGTGGTTTGGAAGCCCAGGCAAACTAGAGCCGGTGCTTTGCAACAAGAGGAGCCACTGCAATGAGAGGCCTGCGCACACCCACCCTGCTCTGTCTCCTAAAGGCTGTCCTTGTTGCCCAGTAGGTGTCCTGGATCCTGGGGCTGAGACGCTTTAGCTTTTACTGCTCATTCTCTGACATTTATTCTCCTTCCCCCTTCAAGGAACCTCACACTGATCAGAATGGCCATATTGAAAAGTCTATGAGTCTGAGTATGCTCTGGGACTTGGTGATGGACAGGGAAGCCTGGCGTGCTGCAGTCCATGGGGTCACAAAAATTCGGACATGACTGAGCGACTGAACTGAACTGAACAAACAATAAATGCTGGAGAGACTGTGGAGAAAAGGGAACCCTCCCACACTGTTGGTGGGAATGTAAACTGATACACGCACTATGGAGAATGGAATGGAGATTCCTTTCAAAACTGAAAACAGAGCTACCATGTGGTGGTGACTTGGTTGCTAAGTAGTGTCTGACTTTTTGTCACCCGAGGGACTGTTGCCCGCCAGACTTCTCCGTCCATGGAGTTCTCCAGGCAAGAATACTGGAGTGGGTTGCCATTTCCTTTTCCAGGGGATCTTCCTGACCCAGGGGTTAAACCCAGGTCTCCTGCATTGCAGGCAGGTTCAGAGCTACCATATGATACAAAATCCCATTCCTGGGCATATATCCAGAGGTGAAAGGTGATGGAGAGAGAGAAACTGGGAGTTTAGGATTGACATATACACACTACTGTACTTAAAATAGATGACCAACAAGGACTTGTGTGGCATAGGGAACTGTGCTCCATATTCTGTAATAGCATAAATGGGAAAAGAATTTGTAAAAAAAGAGATACATGTATATGTATAACTGAATCACTTTGCTGTGCATCTGAAATTAACACACATTTTTAATTAAGTATATACTCCAATATAAAGTAAAAAATTTTAATTAATTAATTAAAAATAATAAATATTGATATTGAGCATCTTTTCACATGCCTATTGTCCATGTGTATGCCTTCTTTGGAGAAATGTCTATTTAGATCTTCTGCCCATTCTTTGATTGGGTTCCCTGTCTTGATTATTGAGTTGTAAGAGCTTTTCATATATTTGGAAATTAAGCCCTTGTACTTGCAAGGGTGACATCATTTGCAAATCTTTTCTCCCAGTCTGTAGTTTGCCTTTTTTTTGTTTTGTTTATGGTTTCCTTTGCTGTCAAAAGTATATAAGTTTGATGAGGACCCATTTCTTCATTGCTTTTCCTCATCTTTTTGTTTTCTGTTTCTATCAGAGTAGAAGCCATCTTGAATTGGCCTTCTTTCAGGAACTTTAATTCCCCTTAGATGGTTGCTGGGAGGAAGAGAAAGTTGTTGTTGTTGTTTTTTGAAAGACAAATAATACTGGATCATTATAACTTATGCAAATTTCAAAGGTTGTACAATTATACAAAAAAAAAAAAAAGGAGGGGCAAACAACCTGTAGAATTACACAGAATCCTTCTTCAAAATGCATTGGCACTGAAATTTTGAAGGAAAAATAAACAAATGAGACCGAAGCTACTTGCGGAGTGATGAACTAACCTAATTTCAATACTGTTGTGTCTATGGGACTCAAGAAGCCCGAGGAGAGGGAGATGAGAGAAGGGCAGGTCAGTGGAATGGTCGGGACACAGACGACATTTATCAATTAAGTTTGCCACCTGAACTGGCACCGGAAGTAATAACTGGGTTGGCTGAAAACTTCCTTCAAGTTTTCATGAGCCGGTATGGAAAACCCTAAGGAAACTCAGTACAATGAAGAGGTCAGTGATCATCCAAGGCAAGCTCAGATGGGAAAGCAGGAAGCCTTGAGCTCTCCCCTCCATGATCTTCTTGCCAGAAATTCTTCCCTAACGACCTCTGATCAATTTCAATTAATTAGGGAGACCAAAATGACAAAATGATCTAACTAGGAATATTCTGGCCATCAGACCGCGAATCGTTCAAACAAGTGGGAAGAGGAGGAAGTGGCAACACTCTGGTCGCGAGCTAGCAGTCTGGGGAAGCCGCCGGTTAATGACTGCACGGGCCTTGCCTGGGGCGGGGCGTCCGGGCGGAGCAAGCCGGAGGCCCCAGAAGTGCAGTGTCTGCCTCCCCAGAAAGGATCCGCTCCTCTGACCTGGCATGCTCCACTCCTGCAAAATCGAGATCCAGGTGGCAAAGGGAGAGATGGGTGGCCCCGAGACGCTTCTTGGCTTCCTGGACTTGCTTCTCATTGTCTGGTTCAGCGGGACGTCTGGCAGTGAGTTCCGGGATGAACCTACTGGGGGTGGGGGGATGGCCCGAGGGGAAGTTGGGTGAGTTACGACCTGAACAGGGGTGGTGGTGTGCGCCCTCTCCTCTTTCCCTTCCCCTGGGTCCTTTACTACTCAGTGGCTCCTCCGGGCTGCTTGCGGGCTCTCCGGGCCAGAACAGGGGTGCCTTGGTAAAGCAGTAATGCGGGGACTTTGGGAGGTGACGCTAGGAGAAAAGGGGGCCAGAACGTACAGGAAATGCTGTTGAGGCCCGCCAGGGCTCAGCCCGGCCCTGGGAAGTGGGAGTCCTGGAGCCCGGGAAAGGGACCCAGAGCCGCCCTGAAAACCACAAGCCCATGATCTGCCCTTCTGCGCCGTCACAGCCGCCGCCTCCTGCGCCAGGCTGCAGCAATACTGAACCTTGAACTTCCAGATGTTCAAGCTGGTTTTAGAAAAGGCAGAAGAACCAGAGATCAAATTGCCAACATCCGCTACATCATCCTAAAAGCAGGAGAGTTTCAGAAAAACATCTATTTCTGTTTTATTGACTATGCCAAAGCCTTTGACTGTGTGGATCACAATCAACTGTGGAAAATTCTGAAAGAGATGGGAATACCAGACCACCTGACCTGCCTCTTGAGAAACCTGTATGCAGGTCAGGAAGCAACAGTTAGAACTGGACATGGAAAAACAGACTGGTTCCAAATAGGAAAAGGAGTCCATCAAGGCTTTAAATTGTCACCCTGCTTATTTAACTTATATGCAGAGTACATCATGAGAAACACTGGGCTGGAGGAAGCACAAGCTGGAATCAAAATTGCCGGGAGAAATATCAATAACCTCAGATATGTAGATGACACCACCCTTATGGCAGAAAGTGAAGAGGAACTAAAGAGCCTTTGATGAAAGTGAAAGAGGAGAGTGAAAAAGTTGGCTTAAAGCTCAACATTCAGAAAACGAAGATCATGGCATCTGGTCCAATGACTTCATGGCAAATAGATGGGAAAACAATGGAAACAGTGGCTGACTTTATTTTTCTGGGCTCCAAACTCACTGCAGATGGTGATTGCAGCCATGAAATTCAAAGACGCTTACTCCTTGGAAGGAAAGTTATGACCGACTGAGACAGCATGTTAAAACAGCAGAGACATTAGTTTGTCAACAAAGGTCTGTCTACTCAAGTCCTTTGTTTTTCCAGTGGTCATGTACGGATGAGAGAGTTGGACTATAAAGAAAGCTGAGGCCCGAAGAATTGACGCTTTTGAACCGTGGTGTTGGAGAAGACTCTTAAAGAGTCCCTTGGACTGCAAGGAGATCCAACCAGTCCATCCTAAAGGAGATCAGTCCTGGGTATTCATTGGAAGGACTGATGTTGAAGCTGAAACGCCAGTATTTTGGCCACCTGACGTGAAGAGCTGAATCACTTGAGACGACCCTGGTGCTGAGAAAGACTGAGGGCAGGAAGAGAAGGGGATGACTGAGGATGAGATGGTTAGATGACATCACCGACACAATGGACATGGATTTGGGTGGACTCCGGGAGTTGGTGATGGACAGGGAGCCCTGGCGTGCTGTGGTTCATGGGGTCACAAAGATTCGGACACAACTGAGCGACTGAACTGAATTGATGATCTGTGCACAGAGCTCCTTCTGGTCCCTTCGTAGTACTGATGAACTGAAGTAGGTCCCTTCCCTACTGCCTCTGGTCCCTTCTTACTCCTGCTGAAGGGAATTAGGTCCCTTTCCTACTGCTCTGGGCCCTTGAAGGACCAGCGCTCTTTATGACGGATCAGTTAACACTGGCAGGGTGGCCGGGGTAGGAGCTATTCATCTTTCAAGTGCTCGGGCCAGGTGGGCAGCAGCAAGTGGCCTAGCTTCCTTCTCCTGGGCGGTGGAGGTGGGCACTCACAGCAGGATGGATGTGCAGGGCAGTCTCCCTGGGATGGGGATCCGGCAGGCTGCCACTGGTACAGCTCGGGTCCGCTAGGCTGCCTGCGGCCCGGCCCCACCACCCCCACCCCTGCCCCCAGAACTCCCAGGCACTGTATCAGTGTTTGGGCTCGAGCTGTCCTGTCCTGGCAAAGTAGATTCTGAAGTTATGACACTAAATGCACCTCAACTTGACAGTAACTTCAAAAAGCTTCACAGTCTTAGAGTTGAAATGAAGGAAAAGTTGCCATCCAGAAATTGAGGTAGGAAAACTTCAGCCTTGGACAAAACCACTATAGAAGAACCCATTTATGATCCTGTACATGCAGCCTTGTCTACAGCCGTGTCTACACGTGTGTTTTATATCAGCCTAGGGATTTGCTGTCCAGGTATATTTCTTGTAGTACTAGTATTAGCTGTTTTGCATCTTCATAGTGTGAAAAGGATTGAACTGGAAGATAGCATCAGCACCAGCAGTAGTTCCCAAGGGCTGTCTCAGTCCCAGTCGTTCCCAGATGTCTCAGTATGTGAGAGGCAACACACCCAACAATACAGCTCCCATCTCCCGTTATCCAGCCTTGTGGCTAGAGGAGTACGACTTGAGAAGTGTCGCTCTTTTGGAGGCCAGAGCTTAGGTGAATGATACCAAAATATCTATCCAGGGAGAGGAACTCAAAAGATATACTCTAAGAAGGTACCTTTTGGTGTACTTCCCATGGGGTTTATGTAGATGAATAATATCCAGATAAAGAGCAACAAGCATTTGTAAAAACAGTTAGAGATCGAGCTTCTGAAATTCAGGTGACCACCATGCTCCCTAAAAGTTGTGAGCTACAAGATCACAGAAATCTTCCTATTAGCCATGTATGAACATAAGAAGGGGAAAAGCCCATGGTGGATTGCCTTACATGAATTGGGGGTATCTTAAATTGTTTTTATGACAGTGCAAATATGTAGAGGCAAATAGTCAGCAGGAAACTTCTCAACAAAAGCTAGTTCACATGGCTGTTCAGATTGCCTGTGGAATGAGCTACCTGGTCAGAAGGGAAGTCTTCCACAAAGACCTGGCTCCTAGAATCTCTGTCATTGATGACAACTTCATGTTAAGAGCAAAGCCAATCCCTCTCCAGAGTCTTGTTCCCCATGGACTCTCACTGTCTGGGGAACAACAAAAACACGGGATCAATGGATGGCTTTTGAAAGTCTGGTTAATAATGAGTTCTCCAGCCTTCCCTGGTAATCCAGTGGCTAAGACTCCACACTCCCAGTGCAGGGGCCTGGGTTGGATCCCTGGTGGGGGAACTGGATCCTGCATGCCACAACTAAGAAGTCAGCATGCTGCTACTAAAAGAGCCCATGTGTTTATGACTCTGGCCAAACGCCCTAAGTGGACATCTACCCATTTGATGTGGCCCAGTACCTGAAAGAGGGTTACCAAATAGCCCCCAGATTATCAGCTGTCCTGATGAACTATTTGTGTGATGGCTTGTGCTGTGCCTTTGATCCAGAGGAGAGATGGAGTTCCAGCAGCTGGCCCAGTGTCTCACAGAGGTCCATGCAGCCCTGGGGGCCTGTGTCTGACTGTCCTCTCACAGTCCCCCAGCGTCAGGAGGAAGGTGCCTGTCGAGGCCCACTTGGAGCCAGCCAGTCACATACATCACCCAGCATCACAGAAGCAGATTTGTCTTTCAGAACACCAAGCTTTAGGAATGCTTTAGCATCTGAACTTTCTAAGACAGACTTACTGATGTGGAATACTTTCTCAATAGCAGTTTTATTAGCTTGAACTGAAAATGTTTGTGTAAATCTTTTACGCATAGTTGCCTTAGAGGTACAGGTATATTCTTACAAAATAAATAGTTTTTTAAATTGTTTAAACACACATATTTGGACTAGCAATCATACTACCAACTGCTTTTTATTTTCTTAATTCTACAAGGTAATGCAGTTGATTCACCTTTAAAGTTTTGCTTTCTTTCACTAGTTTTGGGAGTGATTTGTCTTCAACATGCAGTACTTTTTCTTAGGAAAATAAAAATCATCCAGCAGTTATGGACTAATGACCACCCCCCTCCTTTGCTACAGAGTAGCTATTTGTTCCAAAGTGGCATAAGGGAAGCCACAGGTGTGAGCAGAGGATAGTGGCTATATAACAACTCTAGTGTCACATCTAGGCCAGCTGCTGATGGGTCTTATTTGTTCCCGGTGGCCCTGCTTATGCCAAAACACATAACCACTTCTATCCTATGACGGCTGGCCTAGCTGAACTAATAATTAGGGGTTGATGAGCCCACATCACTATGGGCAACTCCATTCCATGACCAGAGGCCTCATCTCTGCCAGGCCCCAGGACCACACCAGGAACCATGTTTAAATGGTGTGACTTTCTCCACTGCAACACTTAGGGTCTGTGTTGTGAGCCTTCAAGTAGAAAATGACACATAACACCTTTCTGGCCACAGATACCTCTGATGTCACCAGTTCTGCTGGGTCACCTACCTAAGAAGCAGCTCCAGCCATGCTCATCGTTCGCCAGTTGTGACTGCTTTTTTGCTGGGACAGCAGGTTGCAGCAGAGACCTAGGGTCCGCGAAGCCTAAACTATTTCTTCTGTACCATTAGAGGAAACCTAAGGCCACAGCGGTATTAAATGGAAATAGGATAGGGACCACACCCCTGCAGCCCTTGAGAGGCTGCAGCTTGGCACTTGTCTCTGTATTTCCTCCAGGATATTGTGTACACGTACTATTGGCAGATGGGGAGGTACGGTCTGAAGTTTGAATCTGGAATTCACTAATACAGTAGCCTTCACCACACAATAATTACTAGCTACTCAGGTGTCCATGCCTGTCACAAGTCCAGGGCATGTGAAATGATCACTGTGTGGTCTGTGGACCCAGTGATAACCACTGTAAGCAGAACCTGGGACTGCTGTCCATTGATGGCCTGGTACTTCGAGCATCGCTTCTACAATTGGGGGACCATGATGATGCTATGGTTCCTGTGCCTGATATTAGGACCACACTAGGTACAGTGTGAACGTGAGAGTAGTTTCTGCTTCTGCAGGTTCACTTACCCCAGTAAATAACCATGTGGCTCTTTGGGAAAGAATGGAAGGACTTTTGCACTAGATGTGTGATGAAAGGGCCTTCCTCTTTAGAACGTGGTTTCTTTCTCTGATGATACCTTCTGAGAAGTGGCTCAGATCCAGAAAATGGGCCTGGATCAGGTGTTTGGTAGGGATAGCTGCCTTTGGCTTCCTGATCATATAGCCTTGTGTTCTGTCTCTCTTTATATCTTTCAATGATACAGTTTGTATCTAGGTTCCTGCGTATCTGTTTGCCTTTAGGATCGGCCTATGCTATGAGCCGGCATCATATTCTCTGCAGTCAGGCCTTGGCTGGCATTGAGAATCTCTAACCACTTTGACCACTGCACCGACTTTTCTGCTGCCCTAGAGCACCCCCCACTTGGAATCTGATTTTTCTACAACTTCCATCCCTGTTCCTGATAGAAGCCCACAGGAACATGGTCTCCTACCACCATCCCTGACCTGCACAAGTCATCCTTGAGCTGTTGGAGATGCTTCTCATCCACGCCTTCCTCTCAGGCTCCATGGAGTCCATCGGGCTTTCCCATGGAGCGGGTGGATTGCACACTCTCCTGCCCTTTCACACCGTGTCCACCCTGGCAGATTCACTTCTCTTAGCCTTGGATCCCCTCCTCTACTACCTGCCTCGGAAGTTCTGGACTTTCTCTTTCATGCTGCATGGGACAGGCCTTTCTCCCGGCTTCCAAGACCCATCCTAGTGGGAGATCACCACATCTCCCCAGCCTTGCTAAGCCCAGTGACCCGTGATTATAAACTCTCCCTTATCTAGATTTGGGTTCTGAGCTCATCCTCTGCACCCCCAGCCCCACTGGCTGTGATCCGCTTCCTCAGGAACAGCCCCCTCACCCTCTGCATCTCCCACAGGACACTCACAGAGAAGCTGACAGTCCTCTGGGTTTAGGCCTTTCCTTCTGAACCAGCCTGGCCCATCCCTGGGAAACGTATGTGTCGGTTAGTGCCACGTGCGGAGCTTGTGAGCAGGGTGGAAATGGGGCATATCCAGGGTTGTGGTGCTTCTTGCCTGACTGAGGCTTCGTCGTCTTCCTCAGTCGTAACTGGTGAGGGGCTGGGGGCGGCAGGCGGAGGTGTCCTGCTAAGTCAGCCCAGCCCTGCAGCTGTACTCTGCTCTCACAGAACTGGGGGATGAGGCCTATGGGTCTTCTTCTCCCAACCTCACCCTCACTGTGGTTTGCCTTCACAGACGCTCACTCTCTTTTCTATAACTTCACCGTCGACCCTAGACAGCCATGGTGTGAGGTTCAAGGCCAGGTGGATGGAGAGCTTTATCTCTCCTATGATTGTGGTCATGCTAAGATCATATTCACAAGTCCATTGGGAGAAGAAGTGAAACCATAAAGGCCTGGGAAACACAGATCGAAACACTCAGAAACATCAGGGACCAACTGCATGACTTTACACTGGAGAAACAAACAGTCACAGGTAAGTTAGAAAGTCGAAGTACAGGAGGGCCAGATTAGGGGCTCAGCTACATTCACTGTTTATAAGTAAAGAGTATAATTGGATATTGGTTCTTCCCTAGTAGTCCAGTTAGGAGTGGCCTTTGAGGAGAGCACAGGGCCACATTGGCTGGGCCAAGGGAGGTGGATCCAGGTGGGGCAAAGAATCTGTCAAGCCCGAAGGCTGAGCTCTTTCTTTCCCATGGTGGGGGTAGACCCTCTCACCCTGCAGGCCAGGACGACATGTTGCTGTGAGGATAACAGACACATCAGTGGATCCTGGCCGTTTGCTTGAATGGACTAATGAGCCTCCACTGTGATTCGGAGAATGGACACTGGAGAGTGGATCACCCTGGAGGCAAAATGGATGAAAGAAAAGTGGGAGAATGACAGAGCTGTGATCGACTTCTTGAAGAAGGTCTCCATGGGAGACTGTCGGTCCTGGCTTCAGGATTTCATGGTGCACTGGGAGAAAATGTTGAAGACCTTGGGTAAGTGAGAAGGGAGGAGAAAGTGATACTCCTCTCATGGTGACATGGACTCACCCCTCGTGTGTGTGTGTGTGTGTGCGCGCGCGTGTGTGTGTGTTTGACTAAGTGATCCATCAGAGGTGAGTTGTCCCGGGAGAGCAATGACCCGGGATCCTCTGTCATCCTCCTTCCTCTTCCACTTCCTGAAGTCTTGCCTCACAGCACAGGCCTTTGGACAATTGAACATGGATTTTTGCTGATCCCAAACCTGTAGACATCTTTTTGATTTCTGGGATTTATTTCTCACTGTACACTCTTTCCAGAATTTTCTTTTAAATGTCACCAATCCTACTTCTGGAAATCTGTCAATACCACCTCTGCTGTCAGCTCCTGAGGACTTCATCCTCATGTCACCACCTCTATGTCACAGCAGGACTGAGTGGCTGTGTTGGAAACCTTGCTCCCCCATTAGCTGTCAGAGCCCCATGAGTACTGGCCTCCTCCCTTCCCCCCATCTCGCCTGGGGACCTCTCTCAGGGGTCTCCATGTGATGTGTGTAAACTGTCTGCACAATAGGGGTACCTGAGTCGGTGGGGTGAGGAGACATCTGCCGGGCTTGGGGTCTGGACAAGGGCTTCACTCTTCCTCTCCTTTCAGCATCACCGACCACGGGACCCTCTACAGTGCAGCCCCCGGCCCCAGCCATCAATCACATCACCTGGATCACCACCAGGGTTCTCTCCCGTTTCGTCGTAATGGGCATCATAATAGCCTGTATCCTTTACAAGAAGAGGTAGTGAGGGAAGAATTCAGAGGGAAGGCAGGGGCACAGGGCCTGGCATGAGAACGGGGAAAGTTAATCCCAGCCAACCCCTGCCCCTCACTGAACCTCCTCACCCTGGAAATGGAGCAGGTGAATAAGACCCCATATCATCTGAGAGCAAAACTCAGAAAGCTCAGCCCTGAGTTCTGAGAGGGCCCCACTGTCAGGTGACATTGTGAAAAGGGAGAGGCCCTCACTAGGCTGAGGGCCTATTGATGCTTAGAGGGTTTAACCAAGTCCCCTGACTGAGCACAGACTGCTGGCTGGCAGGGCCCCCGGTAGGTGGTGTGAGAACAGCAGGCACTCAGGGCGAGGGCAGGACTCACGGGGGCTGAGAGCAGCATGGGGGCTCCACATGATGTGTCAACGGGGAGGGGACCCACCCAGGGGCCAAGATGAGAGGGGCCGGGCTCTCATCCCAGGAAGAAGGGGTAGGGAGGCCTTTGCAGACCTAACTCCAAAGGCTTGTTCTCACAGGAAGTGGCCTGGGTCACGCAGGCAAGGCAGGAGCCCCACAGGAGAGACTGTGGGAAGGACTGAGGCCAGGCCTGTGCTCCTGAAGCAGCAGCAGTTGTGACTCAGCCTGTGGCCTGCACGTCAGCAGCCTCCTGGGGACCCAGAGACTCCATCACTGAGTGGTCCTGCCTGACAGGTGCTCTGTCGGCCTCAGGACTCAGTCTTCGCTTGGCCGCCTTTGTTCTCCTGCTGTTCACTTTAGAGTCAGGAGATCACACCCAAGAATTCAGAGCCTGCCTTCCAGTTATGATGACAAGGTGGCTGCCTTGTCTCATGTCTCTTGTCACATCTGGTGAACAGCCTCCTCAGTCTCTTTTCTTCCCCCAACCCATTTTACCTCTTTTTCTTGGTGCTAAGTGATGGAATCCATGCACTGAAATGTTCAACTACTTGAACAAGAAATCTCCACAAATAGGACACTTTCTGTCTTCTATTTTGTGAAGAATCAGACTCTTCTATGTATGGCAATCTCATTGTTGCATGAATGATAATGGGAAAAAATACCATCTGCTATTACAGGACTCAGGGATTCTTTCTATGTTCAGAGAAACAACTTCAGAGTATTTTCAACAAACAAAATATTATGCTTGAATGCCTCTTTTACTCATTTTTTTCCTAATATGCATATTTAAGTCAGTATCTCACTATTGCAAAAGACATAAATACTTCAAGTTACTTTTTCTAATCAAGGAGGGAACTCGGGACATTTCACCCTTTCTCCACCTTATGGGATTAAATAGAACTGATGATTCGGCTACATTTATTGTGGAAGCAGAGAATAAAATGAATGCTCTTAAAGTAACATGCAATCTAGCTGTCAATCCAATCCTGATACCTGAATCCAAAGACATATCCTGGAACTTGTGCAATGAAATTGTTTTTTTATTCATCAAGATCTGCATCCTCAGTAGTGACTCTCCTGTGTTCCTCTATGCCTCTCCTCTCAAGGAGAAGCCAGACTTCACAGCACAAACTATGTCTGTTTTGAAAAGT
>NW_020190653.1:0-71127 GCF_002263795.3 Bos taurus
TGCACGGCTCACGTGGCTGATCATGAAATGATCACCTAGCTACCATGTACTGGTCACGTGACTGATCATGCACTGATCACGTAATTGATCATGCACTGATCATGTGGCTGATCATGCAGTGATCTCGTGGCTGATCATACACTGATCAAGTGACTGATCATGCACTGATCACGTGACTGATCATGCACTGATCACGTGGTTACATGCACTGATCACTTGGCTGGTCATACACTGATCACGTGCCTGGTCATGCACAGATTACATGACTGATCATGCAGTGATCACGAGACTGATCATGCAAAGATCACGTAGCTACCATGTACTGGTAACGTGACTGATCATGCACTGATCACGTAATTGATCATGCACTGATCACGTGGCTGATCATGCACTGATCTCGTTGCTATCATGCACAGCGCACGTGGCTGATCATGTAAGGATCACGTAGCTACCATGTACTCGTCACGTGACTGATCATGCACTGATCACGTGGCTATCATGCACTGATCAAGTGGCTGATCATGCAATGAATCACCGTAGCTACCGTGTACTGGTCACGTGACTGATCATGCACTGATCACGTAATTTGATCATGCAATGATCATGGTGGCTGACCATGCACTGATCACGTATTGATCATGCACTGATCACGTAACTGATCATGCACTGATCACGTGGCTCATCATGCAATGATCACGTAGCTACCATGTACTGGTCACATGACTGATCATGCACTGATACTAATTGATCATGCCACTGATGACGTGGCTGATCATACACTGATCACGTGACTGATCAGCACTGATTACGAGGCTGATCAGGCACTGATCACGTGACTGATCATGCACTGATCACCTGGCTATCATGCATAGATCATGTGACTGATCATGCACTGATCACGTAATTGATTATGCACTGCTCACTGGCTGATCATGCAATGATCACGTAGCTACCATGTACTGGTTCACGTGAGTGATCATGCACTGATCACGTAATTGATCATGCACTGCTCACTTGGCTGATCATGCAATGTTCACATGACTGATCATGCACTGATCACGTGACTGATCATGCACTGATCTCGTGGATATCATGCACCGATCATGTGGCTATCATGCACTGATCACGTGGCTGATCATGCAATGATCACGGAGCTACCAATGTACTGGTCACGTGAGTGATCATGCACTGATCACGTAATTGATCATGCACTGATCAGATGACTTATAATGCACTGTTCACGTGACTGATCATGCACTGATCACGTGGCTGATCATGCACTGATCTAGTGGCTATCATGCACTGATCACGTGGCTGATCATGCAATGATCACGTAGCTACCGTGTACTGGTCACGTGATTGATCATGCACTGATCATGTAATTGATCATGCACTGATAGCGTGGCTGATCATGCACTGATCACATAACTGATCATGCACTGATCACGTGGCTCATCATGCAATGATCACGTAGCTACCATGTACTGGTCACGTGACTGATCATGCACTGATCACGTAATTGATCATGCACTGATGACGTGGCTGATCATGCACTGATCACGTGACTGAACCATGCACTGATTACGAGGCTGACAGGCACTGATCACGTGACTGTCATGCACTGATCACCTGGTTATCATGCATAGATCATGTGACTGATCATGCACTGATCACGTAATTGATCATGCACTGCTCACTTGGGCTGATCATGCAATGTTCACGTGACTGACCATGCACTGATCGCATGACTGATCATGCACTGATCTCGTGGCTATCATGCACGGCTCACGTGGCTGATCATGAAATGATCCCCTAGCTACCATGTACTGGTCACGTGACTGATCATGCACTGATCACGTAATTGATCATGCATTGATGACGTGGCTGATCATGCACTGATCACGTGACTGATCATGCACTGATAACGAGGCTGATCAGGCACTGATCACGTGGACTGATCATGCACTGATCGCCTGGCTTATCATGCATAGATCATGTGACTGATCATGCACTGATCACGTAATTGATCATGCACTGATCATGTGGCTATCATGTACTGATCACTTGGATGGTCAAACACTGATCATGTGCCTGGTCATGCACAGATTATGTGACTGATCATGCACTGATCACGTGACTGATCATGCACTGATCACGTGGCTATCATGCACTACTCACGTGGCTGATCATCCAATGATCATGTAGCTACCATGTACCGGTCACATGACTGATCACACACCCATCAGGTGACTGATCATGCACTGATCACATGGCTATCATGCACTGTTTCACGTGGCTGATCATACACTGATCACCTGCCTGGTCATGCACAGATCACGTGACTAATCATGAAGTGATCACGTGGCTATCATGCACTGATCACGTGGATACCATGCACTGATCACGTGGCTGATCACACACATATCACGTGACTGATCCTGCACTGATCACGTGGCTATCATGCACTGATCACGTGGCTATCATGCACTTATCACGTGGCTGATCATGCAATGATCACGTAGCCTCCGTGTACTGGTCACGTGACTGATCATGCACTGATCATGTAATTGATCATGCATTGATCATGTGGCTGATCATGCACTGATCACGTGGCTGATCATGCACTGATCACGTAACTGATCATGCACTGATCACGTGGCTCATCATGCAATGATCACGTAGCTGCCATGTACTGGTCACGTGACTGATCATGCACTGATCACCTAATTCATCATGCACTGATGACGTGGCTGATCATGCACTGATCATGTGACTGATAATGCACTGATTACGAGGCTGATCAGGCACTGATCACGTGACTGATCATGCACTGATCACCTGGCTTATCATGCATAGATCATGTGACTGATCATGCACTGATCACGTAATTGATCATGCACTGCTCACTTGGCTGATCATGCAATGATCACGTAGCTACCATGTACTGGTCACGTGAGTGTTCATGCACTGATCACGTAATAGATCATGCACTGCTCACTTGGCTGATCATGCAATGTTCACGTGACTGATCATGCACTGATCACGTGACTGATCATGCACTGATCTCGTGGTTATCATGCACAGATCACGTGGCTATCATGCACTGATCACGTGGCTGATCATGCAATGATCACGGAGTTACCATGTACAGGTCACGTGAGTGATCATGCACTGATCACGTAATTGATCATGCACTACTCACTTGGCTGATCATGCAATGTTCACCTGACTGATCATGCACTGATCACGTGACTGATCATGCACTGATCTCGTGGTTATCATGCACCGATCACGTGGCTATCATGCACTGATCACGTGGCTGATCATGCAATGATCACGGAGTTACCATGTACTGGTCACGTGACTGATCATGCACTGATCACTTGACTGATCATGCACTGATCTAGTGGCTATCATGCACGGCTCACGTGGCTGATCATGCAATGATCAGGTAGCTACCATGTACTGGTCACGTGACTGATCATGCACTGATCACGTAATTGATCATGCACTGATCACGTGGCTGATCATGCACTGATCACGTAACTGATCATGCACTGATCACGTGGCTCATCATGCAATGATCACGTAGCTACCATGTACTGGTCACGTGACTGATCATGCACTGATCACGTAATTGATCATGCACTGATGACGTGGCTGATCATGCACTGATCACGTGACTGATCATGCACTGATTACGAGGCTGATCAGGCACTGATCACGTGACTGATCATGCACTGATCACCTGGCTTATCATGCATAGATCATGTGACTGATCATGCACTGATCACGTAATTGATCGTGCACTGATCACGTGGCTGATCATGCAATGATCACGGAGCTACAATGTACTGGTCACGTGAGTGATCATGCACTGATCACGTAATTGATCATGCACTGCTCACTTGGCTGATCATGCAATGTTCACGTGACTGATCATGCACTGATCGCGTGACTGGTCATGCACTGATCTCGTGGTTATCATGCACGGCTCACGTGGCTGATCATGAAATGATCACCTAGCTACCATGTTCTGGTCACGTGACTGATCATGCACTGATCACGTAATTGATCATGCACTGATGACGTGGCTGATCATGCACTGATCACGTTACTGATCATGCACTGATTACGAGGCTGATCAGGCACTGATCACGTGACTGATCATGCACTGATCACCTGGCTTATCATGCATAGATCATGTGACTGATCATGCACTGATCACGTAATTGATCATGCACGGCTCACGTGGCTGATCATGAAATGATCACCTAGCTACCATGTACTGGTCACGTGACTGATCATGCACTGATCATGTGGCTGATCATGCACTGATCACGTAGCTGATCATACACTGATCACGTGACTGATCACGCACTGATCACGTGGTTACATGCACTGATCACTTGGCTGGTCATACACTGATCACGTCCTGGTCATGGACAGATTACATGACTGATCATGCACTGATCACGAGACTGATCATGCAATGATCACGTAGCTACCATGTACTGGTAACGTGACTGATCATGCACTGATCACGTAATTGATCATGCACTGATCACGTGGCTGATCATGCACTGATCTCTTTGCTATCATGCACAGCGCACGTGGCTGATCATGTAAGGATCACGTAGCTACCATGTACTCGTCACGTGACTGATCATGCACTGATCACGTGGCTATCATGCACTGATCACGTGGCTGATCATGCAATGATCACGTAGCTACCGTGTACTGGTCACGTGACTGATCATGCACTGATCACGTAATTGATCATGCATTGATCATGTGGCTGATCATGCACTGATAACGTGGCTGATCATGCACTGATCACGTAACTGATCATGCACTGATCACGTGGCTCATCATGCAATGATCACGTAGCTACCATGTACTGGTCACATGACTGATCATGCAC
Organism: Bos taurus; assembly: GCF_002263795.3. Taxonomy (NCBI): domain Eukaryota; kingdom Metazoa; phylum Chordata; class Mammalia; order Artiodactyla; family Bovidae; genus Bos; species Bos taurus. The sequence continues at coordinate 4,925 of NW_020190653.1, forward strand.
TGATCACGTAATTGATCATTCACTGATGACGTGGCTGATCATACACTGATCACGTGACAGATCATGCACTGATTACGAAGCTGATCAGGCAGTGATCACGTGACTGATCATGCACTGATCACCTGGCTTATCATGCATAGATCATGTGACTGATCATGCACTGATCACTTAATTGATCATGCACTGCTTACTTGGCTGATCATGCAATGATCACGTAGCTACCATGTACTGGTCACGTGAGTGATCATGCACTGATCACGTAATTGATCATGCACTGCTCACTTGGCTGATCATGCAATGTTCACGTGACTGATCATGCACTGATCACGTGACTGATCATGCACTGATCTCGTGGCTATCATGCACCGATCACGTGGCTATCATGCACTGATCACGTGGCTGATCATGCAATGATCACGGAGCTACCATGTACTGGTCACGTGAGTGATCATGCACTGATCACGTAATTGATCATGCACTGATCAGATGACGTATAATGCACTGTTCACGTGACTGATCATGCACTGATCACGTGACTGATCATGCACTGATCTAGTGGCTATCATGCACGGCTCACGTGGCTGATCATGCAATGATCAGGTAGCTACCATGTACTGGTCACATGACTGATCATGCACTGATCACGTAATTGATCATGCACTGATGACGTGGCTGATCATGCACTGATCACGTGACTGATCATGCACTGATTACGAGGCTGATCAGGCACTGATCACGTGACTGATCATGCACTGATCACCTGGCTTATCATGCATAGATCATGTGACTGATCATGCACCGATCACGTAATTGATCATGCACTGCTCACTTGGCTGATCATGCAATGATCACGTAGCTACCATGTACTGGTCACGTGAGTGATCATGCACTGATCACGTAATTGATCATGCACTGATCAGGTGGCTTATCATGCAATGTTCACGTGACTGATCATGCACTGATCACGTGACTGATCATGCACTGATCTCGTGGCTATCATGCACGGCTCACGTGGCTGATCATGAAATGATCACCTAGCTACCATGTACTGGTCAGGTGACTGATCATGCACTGATCACGTAATTGATCATGCACTGATCACATGGCTGGTCATGCACTGATCACGTGACTGATCATTCACTGATTACGAGGCTGATCAAGCTCTGATCACGTGACTGAACATGCACTGATCACCTGGCTTATCATGCATAGATCATGTGACTGATCATGCACTGATCACATAATTGATCATGCACGGCTCACGTGGCTGATCATGAAATGATCACCTAGCTACCATGTACTGGTCACGTGACTGATCATGCACTGATCACGTAATTGATCATGCACTGATCATGTGGCTGATCATGCACTGATCACGTGGCTGATCATACACTGATCAAGTGACTGATCATGCACTGATCACGTGACTGATCACACACTGATCACGTGGTCACATGCACTGATCACTTGGCTGGTCATACACTGATCACGTGCCTGGTCATGCACAGATTACATGACTGATCATGCAGTGATCACGAGACTGATCATGCAAAGATCACGTAGCTACCATGTACTGGTAACGTGACTGATCATGCACTGATCACGTAATTGATCATGCACTGATCACGTGGCTGATCATGCACTGATCTCGTTGCTATCATGCACAGCGCACGTGGCTGATCATGTAAGGATCACGTAGCTACCATGTACTCGTCACGTGACTGATCATGCACTGATCACGTGGCTATCATGCACTGATCACGTGGCTGATCATGCAATGATCACGTAGCTACCGTGTACTGGTCACGTGACTGATCATGCACTGATCACGTAATTGATCATGCATTGATCATGTGGCTGATCATGCACTGATCACGTGGCTGATCATGCACTGATCACGCACTGATCACGTAACTGATCATGCACTGATCACGTGGCTCATCATGCAATGATCACGAAGCTACCATGTACTGGTCACGTGAGTGATCATGCACTGATCACCTGGCTTATCATGCATAGATCATGTGACTGATCATGCACTGATCACGTAATTGATCATGCACTGCTCACTTGGCTGATCATGCAATGATCACGTAGCTACCATGTACTGGTCACGTGAGTGATCATGCACTGATCACGTAATTGATCATGCACTGATCAGGTGACTTATCATGCACTGTTCACGTGACTGATCATGCACTGATCACGTGACTGATCATGCACTGATCTCGTGGCTATCATGCATGGCTCACGTGGCTGATCATGAAATGATCACCTAGCTACCATGTACTGGTTACGTGACTGATCATGCACTGATCACGTAAGTGATCATGCACTGATCACGTGGCTTATCATACACTGATCAACTGACTGATCATGCACTGATCACGTGGCTACATGCACTGATCACTTGGCTTGTCATACACTGATCAGGTGCCTGGTCATGCACAGATAACATGACTGATCATGCACTGATCACGAGACTGATCATGCAATGTTCACGTAGCTAATATATACTGGTAACGTGACTGATCATGCACTGATCACGTGTCTGATCATGCACTGATCACGTGACTATCATGCACTGATCACTTGGATGGTCCTACACTGATCACGTGCCTGGTCATGCACATATTACGTGACTGATCATGCACTGATCACGTGACTGATCATGCACTGGTCTCATGGCTATCATGCACAGCTCACGTGGCTGATCATGCAATGATCACGTAGCTTCCATGTACTGGTCACGTGATTGATCATGCACTGATCACATAATTGATCATGCACTGATCATATGGCTGATCATGCACTGATCACGTGGCTGGTCATACACTGATAAAGTGACTGATCATGCACTGATCACGTGACTGATTATGCACTGATCACGTGGCTATAATGCACTACTCAGGTGCCTGATCATGCAATGATCATGTGGCTACCATGTACTGACCACGTGACTGATCATGCACTTATCACGTGACTGATCATGCACTGATCACGTGACTGATCATGCACTGATCACGTCGCTACCATGCACTGTACACTTGGCTGGTCATACACTGATGACATGCCTGGTCATGCACAGATTATGTGACTGATCATGCACTGATCACGTGACTGATCATGCACTGATCTCATGGCTATCATGCATGGCTCACGTGGCTGATCATGCAAATATCACGTAGCTACAGTGTACTGGTCACGTGACTGATCATGCAATGATCATACAATTGATCATGCACTGATCATGTGGCTGATCATTCACTGATCACGTGGCTCATCATCCTCTGATCACGTGACTGATCATGCACTGATCAGTTGGCTATCATGCACTGATTACTTGGCTGATCATACACTGATCACGTGACTGATCATGCACTGATCATCTGGCCCTCATGCACTCATTACCTGGCTATCGTGCACTGATCACGTGGTTGATCATACACTGATCACGGGACTGATCGTGCACTGATCACGTCTATATCATTCACTGATCACATGACTGCCCATGCACTGAACACGTGCATGACCATACACTGATCATGTGACAGATCATGCAGTGATCACGTGGCTATCATGCACTGATCAAGTGGCTGATCATACTGTGCTCCCGAAACTGATCATGCACTGATCACGTGGCTATCATGCACTGCTCACGTGGCTGATCATGCAATGATCACGTAGCTACCATGTACTAGTCATGTGAGTGATCATGCACTGATCACGTAATTGATCATGCACTGATCAGGTGACTTATCATGCACTGATCATGTGGCTGTTCATGCACTGATCAGGTGGCTGTTCATACACTGATCACGTGACTGATCATGCACTGATCACGTGGCTATCATGCACTGATCACTTGGATGGTGATACACTGATCACGTGCCTGGTCATGCACAGATTACTTGACTGATCATGCACGGATCACGTGACTGATCATGCACTGATCACGTCTATATCATGCACTGTTCACATGACTGCCCATGCACTGATCACGTGGCTATCATGCACTCATCAAGTGGCTGATCATTCTCTGCTACCGAAAATGATCATGCACTGATCACGTGGCTATCATGCACTGTTCACGTGGCTGGTCATAAACTGATCACCTGCCTGGTCATGCACAGATCACGTGACTAATCATGAACTGATCACGTAGCTATCATGCACTGATCACCTGGATGATCATGCACTGACCATGTGGCTCTCATGCACTGATCACGTGGCTGATCATGCACTGATACCGTGACTGAGCATGGACTGATCACATGAGTATCATGAAGTGATCATGTGACTTAATGGCGCTGATCATGTGACTGATCATGCGCTGAGCATGTTTGCTATCATACACTGATCATGTGCCTCTGGAGGCAAAATAACAAAGCGCTGAGTAGGCACGAATCAAACAGTCAGCAGGCAATAATTATGGAACTCAGGTGTGAGGAATCATGCTGCTCAGCTGGCAATAATCAAGCAGCTGAGCAGGCAGGAATTACACAGCACAGCTGGCAATTGTCAAGCAGATGACAGGCAGGAATCGTGCAGCTCAGCTGGCAATTGTCAAGCAGATGAGCAGACAGTAATGACGCAGCTCAGCAGGCCCTGATCACGTGACTGAGCATGCACTGTTGACGTGGCTGATCATACACTGATCACGTGATTGATCATGCCCTGATCACTTGGATATCATGCACTGATCACCTGGCTGATCATACACTGTTCACGTGTCTGACCATGCACTGATCTCGTGGCTGATCATACACTGCTCACGTAACTGATCATGCACTGATCACGTGGCTATCATGCACTGATCACGTGGCTGAACATGCACTGTTCACGTGGCTGATCACACACCTGTCACGTGACTGATCATGCACTGATCACGTGGCACTCATGCACTGTTCACGTGGCTGATCGCACACCTGTCACGTGACTGATCATGCACACATCACGTGGCTATCATGCACTGCTCACGTGGCTGGTCATGCAATGATTACGTAGCTACCATAAATTGGTCACGTGAATGATCCTGCACAGATCAGGTAAATGATCATGAACTGTTCACGTGACTGATCATGCACTGATTTCGTGGCTATCATGCACAGCGCACGTGGCTGATCATGTAAGGATCACGTAGCTACCATGTACGCATCACGTGACTGATCATGCACTGATCACGTGCCTGATCATGCACTGATCACGTGGCTATCATGCACTGATCACTTGGATGGTCATACACTGATCACATGCCTGGTCATGCACATATTACGTGATTCATCATGCACTGATCACGTGACTGATCATGCACTGATCTCATGGCTATCATGCACAGCTCACGTGTCTGATCATGCAATGATCACGTAGCTAAAATGTACTGGTCACGTGACTGATCATGCACTGATCACATAATTGATCATGCACTGATCATGTGACTGATCATGCACTGATCACGTGGCTGATCATACACTGATCAAGTGACTGATCATGCACTGATCACGTGACTGATTATGCACTGATCACGTGGCTATAATGCACTACTCAGGTGCCTGATCATGCAATGATCATCTATCTACCATGTACTGGCCACGTGACTTATCATGCACTTATCACGTGACTGATCATGCACTGATCACGTGACTGATCATGCACTGATCACGTGGCTACCATGCACTGATCACTTGGCTGGTCATACACTGATGACATGCCTGGTCATGCACAGATTACGTGACTGATCATGCACTGATCACGTGACTGATCATGCACTGATCTCGTGGCTATCATGCACGGCTCACGTGGCTGATCATGCAAATATCACGTAGCTACCGTGTACTGGTCACGTGACTGATCATGCAATGATCATACAATTGATCATGCACTGATCATGTGGCTGATCATGCACTGATCACGTGGCTCATCATCCACTGATCACGTGACTGATCATGCACTGATCAGTTGGCTATCATGCACTGATTACTTGGCTGATCATACACTGATCACGTGACTGATCATGCACTGATCATCTGGCCCTCATGCACTCATTACCTGGCTATCGTGCACTGATCACGTGGTTGATCATACACTGATCACGGGACTGATCGTGCACTGATCACGTCTATATCATTCACTGATCACATGACTGCCCATGCACTGAACACGTGCATGACCATACACTGATCATGTGACAGATCATGCAGTGATCACGTGGCTATCATGCACTGATCAAGTGGCTGATCATACTGTGCTCCCGAAACAGATCATGCACTGATCACGTGGCTATCATGCACTGCTCACGTGGCTGATCATGCAATGATCACGTAGCTACCATGTACTAGTCACGTGAGTGATCATGCACTGATCACGTAATTGATCATGCACTGATCAGGTGACTTATCATGCACTGATCATGTGGCTGATCATGCACTGATCAGGTGGCTGTTCATACACTGATCACGTGACTGATCATGCACTGATCACGTGGCTATCATGCACTGATCACTTGGATGGTGATACACTGATCACGTGCCTGGTCATGCACAGATTACTTGACTGATCATGCACTGATCACGTGACTGATCATGCACTGATCACGTCTATATCATGCACTGATCACATGACTGCCCATGCACTGATCACGTGGCTATCATGCACTGATCAAGTGGCTGATCATTCTCTGCTACCGAAAATGATCATGCACTGATCACGTGGCTATCATGCAATGTTCACGTGGCTGATCATAAACTGATCACCTGCCTGGTCATGCACAGATCACGTGACTAATCATGAACTGATCACGTAGCTATCATGCACTGATCACCTGGATGATCATGCACTGATCACGTGGCTCTCATGCACTGATCACGTGGCTAATCGTGCACTGATACCGTGACTGAGCATGGACTGATCACATGACTATCATGAAGTGATCACGTGACTTAATGGCGCTGATCATGTGACTTATCATGCGCTGAGCATGTTTGCTATCATACACTGATCATGTGCCTCTGGAGGCAAAAAAACAAAGCACTGAGTAGGCACGAATCAAACAGTCAGCAGGCAATAATCATGGAACTCAGCTGTGAGGAATCATGCTGCTCAGCTGGCAATAATCAAGCAGCTGAGCAGGCAGGAATTACACAGCACAGCTGGCAATTGTCAAGCAGATGACAGGCAGGAATCGTGCAGCTCAGCTGGCAATTGTCAAGCAGATGAGCAGACAGTAATGACGCAGCTCAGCAGGCCCTGATCACGTGACTGAGCATGCACTGTTGACGTGGCTGATCATACACTGATCACGTGATTGATCATGCCCTGATCACTTGGATATCATGCACTGATCACGTGGCTGATCATACACTGTTCACGTGTCTGACCATGCACTGATCTCGTGGCTGATCATACACTGCTCACGTAACTGATCATGCACTGATCACGTGGCTATCATTCACTGATCACGTGGCTGAACATGCACTGTTCACGTGGCTGATCACACACCTGTCACGTGACTGATCATGCACTGATCACGTGGCACTCATGCACTGTTCACGTGGCTGATCACACACCTGTCACGTGACTGATCTTGCACACATCACATGGCTATCATGCACTGCTCACGTGGCTGATCATGCAATGATCACGTAGCTACCGTGTACTGGTCACGTGATTGATCATGCACTGATCATGTAATTGATCATGCACTGATAGCGTGGCTGATCATGCACTGATCACATAACTGATCATGCACTGATCACGTGGCTCATCATGCAATGATCACGTAGCTACCATGTACTGGTCACGTGACTGATCATGCACTGATCACGTAATTGATCATGCACTGATGACGTGGCTGATCATGCACTGATCACGTGACTGAACATGCACTGATTACGAGGCTGATCAGGCACTGATCACGTGACTGATCATGCACTGATCACCTGGCTTATCATGCATAGATCATGTGACTGATCATGCACTGATCACGTAATTGATCATGCACTGCTCACTTGGCTGATCATGCAATGTTCACGTGACTGACCATGCACTGATCGCATGACTGATCATGCACTGATCTCGTGGCTATCATGCACGGCTCACGTGGCTGATCATGAAATGATCACCTAGCTACCATGTACTGGTCACGTGACTGATCATGCACTGATCACGTAATTGATCATGCATTGATGACGTGGCTGATCATGCACTGATCACGTGACTGATCATGCACTGATAACGAGGCTGATCAGGCACTGATCACGTGACTGATCATGCACTGATCACCTGGCTTATCATGCATAGATCATGTGACTGATCATGCACTAATCACGTAATTGATCATGCACTGATCATGTGGCTATCATGTACTGATCACTTGGATGGTCAAACACTGATCATGTGCCTGGTCATGCACAGATTATGTGACTGATCATGCACTGATCACGTGACTGATCATGCACTGATCACGTGGCTATCATGCACTACTCACGTGGCTGATCATGCAATGATCATGTAGCTACCATGTACCGGTCACATGACTGATCACACACCCATCAGGTGACTGATCATGCACTGATCACATGGCTATCATGCACTGTTCACGTGGCTGATCATACACTGATCACCTGCCTGGTCATGCACAGATCACGTGACTAATCATGAAGTGATCACGTGGCTATCATGCACTGATCACGTGGATACCATGCACTGATCACGTGGCTGATCACACACGTATCACGTGACTGATCCTGCACTGATCACGTGGCTATCATGCACTGATCACGTGGCTATCATGCACTTATCACGTGGCTGATCATGCAATGATCACGTAGCCTCCGTGTACTGGTCACGTGACTGATCATGCACTGATCACGTAATTGATCATGCATTGATCATGTGGCTGATCATGCACTGATCACGTGGCTGATCATGCACTGATCACGTAACTGATCATGCACTGATCACGTGGCTCATCATGCAATGATCACGTAGCTACCATGTACTGGTCACATGACTGATCATGCACTGATCACGTAATTGATCATGCACTGATGACGTGGCTGATCATACACTGATCACGTGACAGATCATGCACTGATTACGAGGCTGATCAGGCAGTGATCACGTGACTGATCATGCACTGATCACCTGGCTTATCATGCATAGATCATGTGACTGATCATGCACTGATCACTTAATTGATCATGCACTGCTCACTTGGCTGATCATGCAATGATCACGTAGCTACCATGTACTGGTCACGTGAGTGATCATGCACTGATCATCTAATTGATCATGCACTGCTCACTTGGCTGATCATGCAATGTTCACGTGACTGATCATGCACTGATCACGTGACTGATCATGCACTGATCTCGTGGCTATCATGCACCGATCACGTGGCTATCATGCACAGATCACGTGGCTGATCATGCAATGATCACGGAGCTACCATGTACTGGTCACGTGAGTGATCATGCACTGATCACGTAATTGATCATGCACTGATCAGATGACTTATAATGCACTGTTCACGTGACTGATCATGCACTGATCACGTGACTGATCATGCACTGATCTAGTGGCTATCATGCACGGCTCACGTGGCTGATCATGCAATGATCAGGTAGCTACCATGTTCTGGTCACGTGACTGATCATGCACTGATCACGTAATTGATCATGCACTGATGACGTGGCTGATCATGCACTGATCACGTTACTGATCATGCACTGATTACGAGGCTGATCAGGCACTGATCACGTGACTGATCATGCACTGATCACCTGGTTTATCATGCATAGATCATGTGACTGATCATGCACTGATCACGTAATTGATCATGCACGGCTCACGTGGCTGATCATGAAATGATCACCTAGCTACCATGTACTGGTCACGTGACTGATCATGCACTGATCATGTGGCTGATCGTGCACTGATCACGTGGCTGATCATACACTGATCACGTGACTGATCACGCACTGATCACGTGGTTACATGCACTGATCACTTGGCTGGTCATACACTGATCACGTCCTGGTCATGGACAGATTACATGACTGATCATGCACTGATCACGAGACTGATCATGCAAAGATCACGTAGCTACCATGTACTGGTAACGTGACTGATATAGCACTGATCACGTAATTGATCATGCACTGATCACGTGGCTGATCATGCACTGATCTCTTTGCTATCATGCACAGCGCACGTGGCTGATCATGTAAGGATCACGTAGCTACCATGTACTCGTCACGTGACTGATCATGCACTGATCACGTGGCTATCATGCACTGATCACGTGGCTGATCATGCAATGATCACGTAGCTACCGTGTACTGGTCACGTGACTGATCATGCACTGATCACGTAATTGATCATGCATTGATCATGTGGCTGATCATGCACTGATCACGTGGCTGATCATGCACTGATCACGTAACTGATCATGCACTGATCACGTGGCTCATCATGCAATGATCACGTAGCTACCATGTACTGGTCACATGACTGATCATGCACTGATCACGTAATTGATCATGCACTGATGACGTGGCTGATCATACACTGATCACGTGACAGATCATGCACTGATTACGAGGCTGATCAGGCAGTGATCACGTGACTGATCATGCACTGATCACCTGGCTTATCATGCATAGATCATGTGACTGATCATGCACTGATCACTTAATTGATCATGCACTGCTCACTTGGCTGATCATGCAATGATCACGTAGCTACCATGTACTGGTCACGTGAGTGATCATGCACTGATCACGTAATTGATCATGCACTGCTCACTTGGCTGATCATGCAATGTTCACGTGACTGATCATGCACTGATCACGTGACTGATCATGCACTGATCTCGTGGCTATCATGCACCGATCACGTGGCTATCATGCACTGATCACGTGGCTGATCATGCAATGATCACGGAGCTACCATGTACTGGTCACGTGAGTGATCATGCACTGATCACGTCATTGATCATGCACTGATCAGATGACTTATAATGCACTGTTCACGTGACTGATCATGCACTGATCACGTGACTGATCATGCACTGATCTAGTGGCTATCATGCACGGCTCACGTGGCTGATCATGCAATGATCAGGTAGCTACCATGTACTGGTCACGTGACTGATCATGCACTGATCACGTAATTGATCATGCACTGATGACGTGGCTGATCATGCACTGATCTCGTTGCTATCATGCACAGCGCACGTGGCTGATCATGTAAGGATCACGTAGCTACCATGTACTCGTCACGTGACTGATCATGCACTGATCACGTGGCTATCATGCACTGATCACGTGGCTGATCATGCAATGATCACGTAGCTACCGTGTACTGGTCACGTGACTGATCATGCACTGAACACGTAATTGATCATGCATTGATCATGTGGCTGATCATGCACTGATCACGTGGCTGATCATGCACTGATCACGCACTGATCACGTAACTGATCATGCACTGATCACGTGGCTCATCATGCAATGATCACGTAGCTACCATGTACTGATCACATGACTGATCATGCACTGATCACGTAATTGATCATGCACTGATCACCTGGCTTATCATGCATAGATCATGTGACTGATCATGCACTGATCACGTAATTGATCATGCACTGCTCACTTGGCTGATCATGCAATGATCACGTAGCTACCATGTACTGGTCACGTGAGTGATCATGCACTGATCACGTAATTGATCATGCACTGATCAGGTGACTTATCATGCACTGTTCACGTGACTGCTCATGCACTGATCACGTGACTGATCATGCACTGATCTCGTGGCTATCATGCACGGCTCACGTGGCTGATCATGAAATGATCACCTAGCTACCATGTACTGGTTACGTGACTGATCATGCACTGATCACGTAAGTGATCATGCACTGATCACGTGGCTTATCATACACTGATCAACTGACTGATCATGCACTGATCACGTGACTGATCATGCACTGATCACGTGGCTACATGCACTGATCACTTGGCTTGTCATACACTGATCAGGTGCCTGGTCATGCACAGATAACATGACTGATCATGCACTGATCACGAGACTGATCATGCAATGTTCACGTAGCTAATATATACTGGTAACGTGACTGATCATGCACTGATCACGTGTCTGATCATGCACTGATCACGTGACTATCATGCACTGATCACTTGGATGGTCATACACTGATCACGTGCCTGGTCATGCACATATTACGTGACTGATCATGCACTGATCACGTGACTGATCATGCACTGGTCTCATGGCTATCATGCACAGCTCACGTGGCTGATCATGCAATGATCACGTAGCTTCCATGTACTGGTCACGTGATTGATCATGCACTGATCACATAATTGATCATGCACTGATCATATGGCTGATCATGCACTGATCACGTGGCTGGTCATACACTGATCAAGTGACTGATCATGCACTGATCACGTGACTGATTATGCACTGATCACGTGGCTATAATGCACTACTCAGGTGCCTGATCATGCAATGATCATGTGGCTACCATGTACTGACCACGTGACTGATCATGCACTTATCACGTGACTGATCATGCACTGATCACGTGACTGATCATGCACTGATCACGTCGCTACCATGCACTGATCACTTGGCTGGTCATACACTGATGACGTGCCTGGTCATGCACAGATTATGTGACTGATCATGCACTGATCACGTGACTGATCATGCACTGATCTCATGGCTATCATGCACGGCTCACGTGGCTGATCATGCAAATATCACGTAGCTACAGTGTACTGGTCACGTGACTGATCATGCAATGATCATACAATTGATCATGCACTGATCATGTGGCTGATCATTCACTGATCACGTGGCTCATCATCCTCTGATCACGTGACTGATCATGCACTGATCAGTTGGCTATCATGCACTGATTACTTGGCTGATCATACACTGATCACGTGACTGATCATGCACTGATCATCTGGCCCTCATGCACTCATTACCTGGCTATCGTGCACTGATCACGTGGTTGATCATACACTGATCACGGGACTGATCGTGCACTGATCACGTCTATATCATTCACTGATCACATGACTGCCCATGCACTGAACACGTGCATGACCATACACTGATCATGTGACAGATCATGCAGTGATCACGTGGCTATCATGCACTGATCAAGTGGCTGATCATACTGTGCTCCTGAAACTGATCATGCACTGATCACGTGGCTATCATGCACTGCTCACGTTGCTGATCATGCAATGATCACGTAGCTACCATGTACTAGTCATGTGAGTGATCATGCACTGATCACGTAATTGATCATGCACTGATCAGGTGACTTATCATGCACTGATCATGTGGCTGTTCATGCACTGATCAGGTGGCTGTTCATACACTGATCACGTGACTGATCATGCACTGATCACGTGGCTATCATGCACTGATCACTTGGATGGTGATACACTGATCACGTGCCTGGTCATGCACAGATTACTTGACTGATCATGCACGGATCACGTGACTGATCATGCACTGATCACGTCTATATCATGCACTGATCACATGACTGCCCATGCACTGATCACGTGGCTATCATGCATTCATCAAGTGGCTGATCATTCTCTGCTACCGAAAATGATCATGCACTGATCACGTGGCTATCATGCACTGTTCACGTGGCTGGTCATAAACTGATCACCTGCCTGGTCATGCACAGATCACGTGACTAATCATGAACTGATCACGTAGCTATAATGCACTGATCACCTGGATGATCATGCACTGACCATGTGGCTCTCATGCACTGATCACGTGGCTGATCATGCACTGATACCGTGACTGAGCATGGACTGATCACATGAGTATCATGAAGTGATCATGTGACTTAATGGCGCTGATCATGTGACTGATCATGCGCTGAGCATGTTTGCTATCATACACTGATCATGTGCCTCTGGAGGCAAAATAACAAAGCGCTGAGTAGGCACGAATCAAACAGTCAGCAGGCAATAATTATGGAACTCAGCTGTGAGGAATCATGCTGCTCAGCTGGCAATAATCAAGCAGCTGAGCAGGCAGGAATTACACAGCACAGCTGGCAATTGTCAAGCAGATGACAGGCAGGAATCGTGCAGCTCAGCTGGCAATTGTCAAGCAGATGAGCAGACAGTAATGACGCAGCTCTGCAGGCCCTGATCACGTGACTGAGCATGCACTGTTGACGTGGCTGATCATACACTGATCACGTGATTGATCATGCCCTGATCACTTGGATATCATGCACTGATCACCTGGCTGATCATACACTGTTCACGTGTCTGACCATGCACTGATCTCGTGGCTGATCATACACTGCTCACGTAACTGATCATGCACTGATCACGTGGCTATCATGCACTGATCACGTGGCTGAACATGCACTGTTCACGTGGCTGATCACACACCTGTCACGTGACTGATCATGCACTGATCACGTGGCACTCATGCACTGTTCACGTGGCTGATCGCACACCTGTCACGTGACTGATCATGCACACATCACGTGGCTATCATGCACTGCTCACGTTGCTGGTCATGCAATGATTACGTAGCTACCATAAACTGGTCACGTGAATGATCCTGCACAGATCAGGTAAATGATCATGAACTGTTCACGTGACTGATCATGCACTGATTTCGTGGCTATCATGCACAGCGCACGTGGCTGATCATGTAAGGATCACGTAGCTACCATGTACGCGTCACGTGACTGATCATGCACTGATCACGTGCCTGATCATGCACTGATCACGTGGCTATCATGCACTGATCACTTGGATGGTCATACACTGATCACATGCCTGGTCATGCACATATTACGTGATTCATCATGCACTGATCACGTGACTGATCATGCACTGATCTCATGGCTATCATGCACAGCTCACGTGTCTGATCATGCAATGATCACGTAGCTAAAATGTACTGGTCACGTGACTGATCATGCACTGATCACATAATTGATCATGCACTGATCATGTGACTGATCATGCACTGATCACTTAATTGATCATGCACTGCTCACTTGGCTGATCATGCAATGATCACGTAGCTACCATGTACTGGTCACGTGAGTGATCATGCACTGATCATGTAATTGATCATGCACTGCTCACTTGGCTGATCATGCAATGTTCACGTGACTGATCATGCACTGATCACGACTGATCATGCACTGATCTCGTTGTTATCATGCACCGATCACGTGGCTATCATGCACTGATCACGTGGCTGATCATGCAATGATCACGGAGCTACCATGTACTGGTCACGTGAGTGATCATGCACTGATCACGTAATTGATCATGCACTGATCAGATGACTTATAATGCACTGTTCACGTGACTGATCATGCACGGCTCACGTGGCTGATCATGCAATGATCAGGTAGCTACCATGTACTGGTCACGTGACTGATCATGCACTGATCACGTAATTGATCATGCACTGATGACGTGGCTGATCATGCACTGATCACGTGACTGATCATGCACTGATTACGAGGCTGATCAGGCACTGATCACGTGACTGATCATGCACTGATCACCTGGCTTATCATGCATAGTTCTTGTGACTGATCATGCACCGATCACGTAATTGATCATGCACTGCTCACTTGGCTGATCATGCAATGATCACGTAGCTACCATGTACTGGTCACGTGAGTGATCATGCACTGATCACGTAATTGATCATGCACTGCTCACTTGGCTGATCATGCAATGTTCACGTGACTGATCATGCACTGATCGCGTGACTGATCATGCACTGATCTCGTGGCTATCATGCACGGCTCACGTGGCTGATCATGAAATGATCACCTAGCTACCATGTACTGGTCACGTGACTGATCATGCACTGATCACGTAATTGATCATGCACTGATCACATGGCTGGTCATGCACTGATCACGTGACTGATCATTCACTGATTACGAGGCTGATCAGGCACTGATCACGTGACTGAACATGCACTGATCACCTGGCTTATCATGCATAGATCATGTGACTGATCATGCACTGATCACGTAATTGATCATGCACGGCTCACGTGGCTGATCATGAAATGATCACCTAGCTACCATGTACTGGTCACGTGACTGATCATGCACTGATCACGTAATTGATCATGCACTGATCACGTGGCTGATCATGCACTGATCACGTGGCTGATCATACACTGATCACGTGACTGATCACGCACTGATCACGTGGTCACATGCACTGATCACTTGGCTGGTCATACACTGATCACGTGCCTGGTCATGCACAGATTACATGACTGATCATGCAGTGATCACGAGACTGATCATGCAAAGATAACGTAGCTACCATGTACTGGTAACGTGACTGATCATGCACTGATCACGTAATTGATCATGCACTGATCACGTGGCTGATCATGCACTGATCTCGTTGCTATCATGCACAGCGCACGTGGCTGATCATGTAAGGATCACGTAGCTACCATGTACTCGTCACGTGACTGATCATGCACTGATCACGTGGCTATCATGCACTGATCACGTGGCTGATCATGCAATGATCACGTAGCTACAGTGTACTGGTCACGTGACTGATCATGCACTGATCACGTAATTGATCATGCATTGATCATGTGGCTGATCATGCACTGATCACGTGGCTGATCATGCACTGATCACGCACTGATCACGTAACTGATCATGCACTGATCACGTGGCTCATCATGCAATGATCACGTAGCTACCATGTACTGGTCACGTGACTGATCATGCACTGATCACTTGACTGATCATGCACTGATCTAGTGGCTATCATGCACGGCTCACGTGGCTGATCATGCAATGATCAGGTAGCTACCATGTACTGGTCACGTGACTGATCATGCACTGATCACGTAATTGATCATGCACTGATCACGTGGCTGATCATGCACTGATCACGTAACTGATCATGCACTGATCACGTGGCTCATCATGCAATGATCACGTAGCTACCATGTACTGGTCACGTGACTGATCATGCACTGATCACGTAATTGATCATGCACTGATGACGTGGCTGATCATGCACTGATCACGTGACTGATCATGCACTGATTACGAGGCTGATCAGGCACTGATCACGTGACTGATCATGCACTGATCACCTGGCTTATCATGCATAGATCATGTGACTGATCATGCACTGATCACGTAATTGATCGTGCACTGATCACGTGGCTGATCATGCAATGATCACGTAGCTACCATGTACTGGTCACGTGAGTGATCATGCACTGATCACGTAAATGATCATGCACTGCTCACTTGGCTGATCATGCAATGTTCACGTGACTGATCATGCACTGATCGCGTGACTGGTCATGCACTGATCTCGTGGCTATCATGCACGGCT
The DNA here is from genome assembly GCF_002263795.3 of Bos taurus. Taxonomy (NCBI): domain Eukaryota; kingdom Metazoa; phylum Chordata; class Mammalia; order Artiodactyla; family Bovidae; genus Bos; species Bos taurus. Next base: position 22,369 of record NW_020190653.1, read on the forward strand.
CACGTGGCTGATCATGAAATGATCACCTAGCTACCATGTTCTGGTCACGTGACTGATCATGCACTGATCACGTAATTGATCATGCACTGATGACGTGGCTGATCATGCACTGATAACGTTACTGATCATGCACTGATTACGAGGCTGATCAGGCACTGATCACGTGACTGATCATGCACTGATCACCTGGCTTATCATGCATAGATCATGTGACTGATCATGCACTGATCACGTAATTGATCATGCACGGCTCACGTGGCTGATCATGAAATGATCACCTAGCTACCATGTACTGGTCACGTGACTGATCATGCACTGATCATGTGGCTGATCATGCACTGATCACGTGGCTGATCATACACTGATCACGTGACTGATCACGCACTGATCACGTGGTTACATGCACTGATCACTTGGCTGGTCATACACTGATCACGTCCTGGTCATGGACAGATTACATGACTGATCATGCACTGATCACGAGACTGATCATGCAAAGATCACGTAGCTACCATGTACTGGTAACGTGACTGATCATGCACTGATCACGTAATTGATCATGCACTGATCACGTGGCTGATCATGCACTGATCTCTTTGCTATCATGCACAGCGCACGTGGCTGATCATGTAAGGATCACGTAGCTACCATGTACTCGTCACGTGACTGATCATGCACTGATCACGTGGCTATCATGCACTGATCACGTGGCTGATCATGCAATGATCACGTAGCTACCGTGTACTGGTCACGTGACTGATCATGCACTGATCACGTAATTGATCATGCATTGATCATGTGGCTGATCATGCACTGATCACGTGGCTGATCATGCACTGATCACGTAACTGATCATGCACTGATCACGTGGCTCATCATGCAATGATCACGTAGCTACCATGTACTGGTCACATGACTGATCATGCACTGATCACGTAATTGATCATGCACTGATGACGTGGCTGATCATACACTGATCACGTGACAGATCATGCACTGATTACGAGGCTGATCAGGCAGTGATCACGTGACTGATCATGCACTGATCACCTGGCTTATCATGCATAGATCATGTGACTGATCATGCACTGATCACTTAATTGATCATGCACTGCTCACTTGGCTGATCATGCAATGATCACGTAGCTACCATGTACTGGTCACGTGAGTGATCATGCACTGATCACGTAATTGATCATGCACTGCTCACTTGGCTGATCGTGCAATGTTCACGTGACTGATCATGCACTGATCACGTGACTGATCATGCACTGATCTCGTGGCTATCATGCACCGATCACGTGGCTATCATGCACTGATCACGTGGCTGATCATGCAATGATCACGGAGCTACCATGTACTGGTTACGTGAGTGATTATGCACTGATCACGTAATTGATCATGCACTGATCAGATGACTTATAATGCACTGTTCACGTGACTGATCATGCACTGATCACGTGACTGATCATGCACTGATCTTGTGGCTATCATGCACGGCTCACGTGGCTGATCATGCAATGATCAGGTAGCTACCATGTACTGGTCACGTGACTGATCATGCACTGATCACGTAATTGATCATGCACTGATGACGTGGCTGATCATGCACTGATCACGTGACTGATCATGCACTGATTACGAGGCTGATCAGGCACTGATCACGTGACTGATCATGCACTGATCACCTGGCTTATCATGCATAGATCATGTGACTGATCATGCACCGATCACGTAATTGATCATGCACTGCTCACTTGGCTGATCATGCAATGATCACGTAGCTACCATGTACTGGTCACGTGAGTGATCATGCACTGATCACGTAATTGATCATGCACTGCTCACTTGGCTGATCATGCAATGTTCACGTGACTGATCATGCACTGATCGCGTGATTGATCATGCACTGATCTCGTGGCTATCATGCACGGCTCACGTGGCTGATCATGAAATGATCACCTAGCTACCATGTACTGGTCACGTGACTGATCATGCACTGATCACGTAATTGATCATGCACTGATCATGTGGCTGATCATGCACTGATCACGTGGCTGATCATACACTGATCAAGTGACTGATCATGCACTGATCACGTGACTGATCACGCACTGATCACGTGGTCACATGCACTGATCACTTGGCTGGTCATACACTGATCACGTGCCTGGTCATGCACAGATTACATGACTGATCATGCAGTGATCACGAGACTGATCATGCAAAGATCACGTAGCTACCATGTACTGGTAACGTGACTGATCATGCACTGATCACGTAATTGATCATGCACTGATCACGTGGCTGATCATGCACTGATCTCGTTGCTATCATGCACAGCGCACGTGGCTGATCATGTAAGGATCACGTAGCTACCATGTACTCGTCACGTGACTGATCATGCACTGATCACGTGGCTATCATGCACTGATCACGTGGCTGATCATGCAATGATCACGTAGCTACCGTGTACTGGTCACGTGACTGATCATGCACTGATCACGTAATTGATCATGCATTGATCATGTGGCTGATCATGCACTGATCACGTGGCTGATCATGCACTGATCACGCACTGATCACGTAACTGATCATGCACTGATCACGTGGCTGATCATGCAATGATCACGTAGCTACCATGTACTGGTCACATGACTGATCATGCACTGATCACGTAATTGATCATGCACTGATCACCTGGCTTATCATGCATAGATCATGTGACTGATCATGCACTGATCACGTAATTGATCATGCACTGCTCACTTGGTTGATCATGCAATGATCACGTAGCTACCATGTACTGGTCACGTGAGTGATCATGCACTGATCACGTAATTGATGATGCACTGATCAGGTGACTTATCATGCACTGTTCACGTGACTGATCATGCACTGATCACGTGACTGATCATGCACTGATCTCGTGGCTATCATGCACGGCTCACGTGGCTGATCATGAAATTATCACCTAGCTACCATGTACTGGTTACGTGACTGATCATGCACTGATCACGTAATTGATCATGCACTGATGACGTGGCTGATCATGCACTGATCACGTGACTGAACATGCACTGATTACGAGGCTGATCAGGCACTGATCACGTGACTGATCATGCACTGATCACCTGGCTTATCATGCATAGATCATGTGACTGATCATGCACTGATCACGTAATTGATCATGCACTGCTCACTTGGCTGATCATGCAATGTTCACGTGACTGACCATGCACTGATCGCATGACTGATCATGCACTGATCTCGTGGCTATCATGCACGGCTCACGTGCCTGATCATGAAATGATCCCCTAGCTACCATGTACTGGTCACGTGACTGATCATGCACTGATCACGTAATTGATCATGCATTGATGACGTGGCTGATCATGCACTGATCACGTGACTGATCATGCACTGATAACGAGGCTGATCAGGCACTGATCACGTGACTGATCATGCACTGATCGCCTGGCTTATCATGCATAGATCATGTGACTGATCATGCACTGATCACGTAATTGATCATGCACTGATCATGTGGCTATCATGTACTGATCACTTGGATGGTCAAACACTGATCATGTGCCTGGTCATGCACAGATTATGTGACTGATCATGCACTGATCACGTGACTGATCATGCACTGATCACGTGGCTATCATGCACTACTCACGTGGCTGATCATCCAATGATCATGTAGCTACCATGTACCGGTCACATGACTGATCACACACCCATCAGGTGACTGATCATGCACTGATCACATGGCTATCATGCACTGTTCACGTGGCTGATCATACACTGATCACCTGCCTGGTCATGCACAGATCACGTGACTAATCATGAAGTGATCACGTGGCTATCATGCACTGATCACGTGGATACCATGCACTGATCACGTGGCTGATCACACACGTATCACGTGACTGATCCTGCACTGATCACGTGGCTATCATGCACTGATCACGTGGCTATCATGCACTTATCACGTGGCTGATCATGCAATGATCACGTAGCCTCCGTGTACTGGTCACGTGACTGATCATGCACTGATCATGTAATTGATCATGCATTGATCATGTGGCTGATCATGCACTGATCACGTGGCTGATCATGCACTGATCACGTAACTGATCATGCACTGATCACGTGGCTCATCATGCAATGATCACGTAGCTGCCATGTACTGGTCACGTGACTGATCATGCACTGATCACGTAATTCATCATGCACTGATGACGTGGCTGATCATGCACTGATCACGTGACTGATCATGCACTGATCACCTGGCTTATCATGCATAGATCATGTGACTGATCATGCACTGATCACGTAATTGATCATGCACTGCTCACCTGGCTGATCATGCAATGATCACGTAGCTACCATGTACTGGTCACGTGAGTGATCATGCACTGATCACGTAATTGATCATGCACTGCTCACTTGGCTGATCATGCAATGTTCACGTGACTGATCATGCACTGATCACGTGACTGATCATGCACTGATCTCGTGGTTATCATGCACCGATCACGTGGATATCATGCACTGATCACGTGGTTGAACATGCACTGTTCACGTGGCTGATCACACACTAGTCACGTGACTGATCATGCACTGATAACCTGGCACTCATGCACTGATCACGTGGCTAATCATACTCTGCTCACGTAACTGATCATGCACACATCACGTGGCTACCATGCACTGCTCACCTGGCTTGTCATGCAATGATGACGTAGCAACCATGCACTGGTCATGTGACTGACCATGCACTGATCACGTAATTGATCCTTCACTGATCAGGTGGCTCATCATGCACTGATCACGTGACTGTCCACGCACCGATCACTTGACTGATCATGCACTGATCACGTGGCTATATTGCACTGATCACGTGGCAGATCATACACTGTTCACGTGCCTGGTCATGCACAGATCACGTGACTAATCATGAACTGATCACGTGGCTATAATTCACTGGTCACGTGGATATCATGCACTGATTACGTGCCTGTCATGCACAGATCACGTGACTAATCATGAACTGATCACGTAGGTATCATGCACTGATCACGTAGCTGATCATACACTGTTCACGTGTCTGATCATGCACTGATCACGTGGCTGATCATACACTGCTCATGTAGCTGATCATGCACTGATCACGTGTCTATCATGCAGTGCTCACGTGGCTGATTCTGCAATAACGTAGCTAACATGTACTGTTCACGAGACTGATCATGCACTGATCACGTGACTGATCATGCACTGATCACGTGGCTATCATGCACTGCTTACGTGGCTGATCATACAATGATCACATAGCTACCATGTACTTGTCACGTGACTGATCATGCACTGATCACGTAATTCATCATGCACTGATCATGTGGCTGATCATGCACTGATCACGTGGCTGAATATACACTGATCAGGTGACTGATCATGCACTGATCACGTGACTGATCATGCACTGATCACGTGGCTATCATGCACTACTCACGTGGCTGATCATGCAATGATCATGTAGTTACCATGTACCGGTCACGTGACTGATCATAGACCCATTAGGTTACGGATCATGCACTGATCACGTGGCTATCATGCACTGTTCACCTGGCTGATCATACACTGATCCCCTGCCTGGTCATGCACAGATCACGTGACTAATCATGAACTGTTCAGGTAGCTATCATGCACTGATCACCTGGCTGATCATGCACTGATCACGTGGCTATCATGCAATGATCACGTGGCTATCATGCACTGATCACGTGGCTGATCATGCAGTGTTCACGTGGCTGATCACACACCTGTCACGTGATTGATTATGCACTGATCACGTGGCTCTCATGCACTGATCACGTGATTGCGCATGCACTGATCACATAATTGTATGCACTGATCACGTGGCTCTCATGCACTGATGACGTGGCTGATCATGCACTGTTCATGTGACTGATCATGCACTGATCACGTAGCTATCTTGCACTGATCACTTGGCTGATCATACACTCATCACGGGACTGATCATGCACTGATCACTGCGCTATCATGAATTGATTATATGACTCCACATGCACTGATCACGTGGATGATCATACACTGATAACGTGACTGATCATGCACTGATCACGTGACTGATCATGCAGTGATCACGTAGCTATCTTGCACTGATCACTTGGCTGATCATACATTCATCACGGGACTGATGATGCACTGATCACGGCGCTATCATGCATTGATTACATGACTCCTCATGCACTGATCACGTGGATGATCATACACTGATCACGTGACTGATCATGCACTGATCACGTGACTGATCATGCACTGATCAGTTGGCAATCATGCACTGATTACTTGGCTAATCATACACTGATCACGTGACTGATCATGCACTGATCATCTGGCTATCAGGCACTCATTACCTGGCTATCGTGCACTGACCACGTGGTTGATCATACACTGTTCAGAAGACTGATCATGCACTGATCAAGTCTATATCATGCACTGATCACGTGGCTATCATGCACTGTTCACCTGGCTGATCATACACTGATCACCTGCCTGGTCATGCACAGATCACGTGACTAATCATGAACTGTTCAGGTAGCTATCATGCACTGATCACCTGGCTGATCATGCACTGATCACGTGGCTATCATGCAATGATCACGTGGCTATCATGCACTGATCACGTGGCAGATCATGCAGTGTTCACGTGGCTGATCACACACCTGTCACGTGATTGATTATGCACTGATCACGTGGCTCTCATGCACTGATCACTTGATTGCGCATGCACTGATCACATAATTGTATGCACTTATCACGTGGCTCTCATGCACTGATGACGTGGCTGATCATGCACTGTTCATGTGACTGATCATGCACTGATCACGTAGCTATCTTGCACTGATCACTTGGCTGATCATACACTCATCACGGGACTGATCATGCACTGATCACTGCGCTATCATGAATTGATTATATGACTCCACATGCACTGATCACGTGGATGATCATACACTGATAACGTGACTGATCATGCACTGATCACGTGACTGATCATGCAGTGATCACGTAGCTATCTTGCACTGATCACTTGGCTGATCATACATTCATCACGGGACTGATGATGCACTGATCACGGCGCTATCATGCATTGATTACATGACTCCTCATGCACTGATCACGTGGATGATCATACACTGATCACGTGACTGATCATGCACTGATCACGTGACTGATCATGCACTGATCAGTTGGCAAACATACACTGATTACTTGGCTAATCATACACAGATCACGTGACTGATCATGCACTGATCATCTGGCTATCAGGCACTCATTACCTGGCTATCGTGCACTGACCACGTGGTTGATCATACACTGTTCACAAGACTGATCATGCACTGATCAAGTCTATATCATGCACTGATCAAGTGGCTGATCATACTCTGCTCCCGAAGCTGTCATGCACTGATCACGTGGCTATCATGCACTGATCACGTGTCTGATCATGCAATGATCTCGTAGCTACCATGTACTGGTTACGTGACTGATCATGCAGTGATCATGTAATTGATCATGCACTGATCATGTGGCTGATCATGCACTGATCACGTGGCTGATCTTACACTGATCACGTGAGTGATCATGCACTGATCACGTGACTTATCATGCACTTCTCACGTGGCTATCATGCACTGATCACTTGGATCGTCATACACTGATCACGTGCCTGGTCATCACAGATCACGTGACAAATCATGAACTGATAACGTAGGTATCATGCACTGATCACGTGGCTGATCATACACTGTTCACGTATCTGGTCATGCACTGATTCCGTGGCTGATCATACACTGCTCACGTAGCTGATCATGCACTGATCACGTGTCTATAATGCAGTGCTCATGTGGCTGATCCTGCAACGATCACGTAGCTAACGTGTACTGGTCACGTGACTGATCATGCACTGATCACCTGACTGATCATGCACTGATCACGTGGCTATCATGAACTGCTTACGTGGCTGATCATACAATGATCACATAGCTACCGTGTACTGGTCACGAGACTGATCATGCACTGATCACATAATTGATCATGCACTGATCACGTGGCTGATCATACACTGATCACGTAACTGATCATGCACTGTTCACTTGACTGATCATGCACTGATCACGTGGCTATCATGCACTGATCACGTGGACATCATGCACTTATCACATGGTTTATCACACACGTATCACGTGACTGATCATGCACTTATCACGTGGCTATCATGCACTGATCTCTTGGCTGGTCATACACTGATCTCGAGCCTGGTCATGCACTGATTACGTGACTGATCATGCTGTGATCACGTGACTGATCATGCACTGATCACGGGGCTATCATGCACTACTTACGTGGCTGATCATACAATGATCACATAGCTACCATGTACTGGTCACGTGACTGATCATGCAATGATCACGTAATTGATCATGCAATGATGACGTGGCTGATCATAGACTGATCACGTGACTGATCATGCACTGTTCACGTGACTGATCATGCACTGATCACGTGGCTAACATGCACTGATCACGTGGCTGATCATACACTGATCACGTGCCTGGTCATGCACTGATCACATGGATATCATACACTGATCACGTAGATATCATACACTGATCACGTGGATGATCACACACGTATCACGTGACTAATCACGCACTGATCACGTGGCTATAATGCACTGATCACATGGCTATCATGCACTGATCACGTGGCTGATCATGTAATGATCACGTAGCTACCATGTACTGGTCACGTGACTGATCATGCACTGATCACGTAATTGATTATGCACTGATCACGTGGCTGATCATGCACTGATCCCGTGACTGATCATGCACTGATTACGTGACTGATCATGCACTGATCACGTGGCTATCATGTACTGTTAACGTGGCTGATCATGCAATGATCACGCAGCTACCATGTACTGGTCACATGACTGATAATGCACTGATCACGTAATTGATAATGCACTGATCACCGGGCTTATCATGCATTGATCATGTGACTGATCATGTGCTGATCATGTTTGGTGTCATACACTGATCATGTGACTCTGGCAGCAATGAAGAAAGAGCTGAGTAGGCAGGAATCAGTCAGCAGGCAATAATCATGGAACTCAGCTCTGAGTAATCATGCTGCTCAGCTGGCAATAATCAAGCAGCTGAGCAGGCAGGAATTATGCAGCACAGCTGGCAATTGTCAAGCAGATGATAGGCAGGAATCGTGCAGCTCAGCTGGCAATTGTCAAGCAGATGAGCAGACAGTAATCACGCAGCTCAGCAGGCCCTGATCACGTGACTGATCATACACTGACCTCGTGTACATCATGCACGGCTCACGTGGCTGTTCATGCATGATCACGTAGCTACCTTGTACTGGTCACGTGACTGATTATGCACTGATCACGTAATTGATCATGCACTGATCATGTGGCTGATCATGCACTGATCACGTGGCTGATCATACACTGATCACGTGATTGATCATGCACAGATTATGTGACTGATCATGCACTGATCACGTGACTGATCATGCACTGATCACGTGGCTATCATGCACTACTCACGTGGCTGATCATCCAATGATCATGTAGCTACCATGTACCGGTCACATGACTGATCACACACCCATCAGGTGACTGATCATACACTGATCACCTGCCTGGTCATGCACAGATCACGTGACTAATCATGAAGTGATCACGTGGCTATCATGCACTGATCACGTGGCTGATCATGCAATGATCACGTGGCTATCATGCACTGATCACGTGGCTGATCATGCAATGATCACGTAGCTACCGTGTACTGGTCACGTGACTGATCATGCACTGATCACGTAATTGATCATGCATTGATCATGTGGCTGATCATGCACTGATCACGTGGCTGATCGTGCACTGATCACGTAACTGATCATGCACTGATCACGTGGCTCATCATGCAATGATCACGTAGCTACCATGTACTGGTCACGTGAATGATCATGCACTGATCAAGTAATTCATCATGCACTGATGACGTGGCTGATCATGCACTGATCACGTGACTGATAATGCACTGATTACGAGGCTGATCAGGCACTGATCACGTGACTGATCATGCACTGATCACCTGGCTTATCATGCATAGATCATGTGACTGATCATGCACTGATCACGTAATTGATCATGCACTGCTCACTTGGCTGATCATGCAATGATCACGTAGCTACCATGTACTGGTCACGTGAGTGATCATGCACTGATCACGTAATTGATCATGCACTGCTCACTTGGCTGATCATGCAATGTTCACGTGGCTGATCATGCAATGATCACGGAGCTACCATGTACTGATCACGTGACTGATCATGCACTGATTATGAGGCTGATCAGGCACTTATCACGTGACTGATCATGCACTGATCACCTGGCTTATCATGCATAGATCATGTGACTGATCATGCACTGATCACGTAATTGATCGTGCACTGCTCACTTGGCTGATCATGCAATGATCACGTAGCTACCATGTACTGGTCACGTGACTGATCATGCACTGATCACGTAATTGATCATGCACTGATGACGTGGCTGATCATGCACTGATCACGTGACTGAACATGCACTGATTACGAGGCTGATCAGGCACTGATCACGTGACTGATCATGCACTGATCACCTGGCTTATCATGCATAGATCATGTGACTGATCATGCACTGATCACGTAATTGATCATGCACTGCTCACTTGGCTGATCATGCAATGTTCACGTGACTGACCATGCACTGATCGCATGACTGATCATGCACTGATCTCGTGGCTATCATGCACGGCTCACGTGGCTGATCATGAAATGATCCCCTAGCTACCATGTACTGGTCACGTGACTGATCATGCACTGATCACGTAATTGATCATGCATTGATGACGTGGCTGATCATGCACTGATCACGTGACTGATCATGCACTGATAACGAGGCTGATCAGGCACTGATCACGTGACTGATCATGCACTGATCGCCTGGCTTATCATGCATAGATCATGTGACTGATCATGCACTGATCACGTAATTGATCATGCACTGCTCACTTGGCTGATCATGCAATGTTCACGTGACTGACCATGCACTGATCGCATGACTGATCATGCACTGATCTCGTGGCTATCATGCACGGCTCACGTGGCTGATCATGAAATGTTCACATGACTGATCATGCACTGATCGCATGACTGATCATGCACTGATCTCGTGGATATCATGCACCGATCATGTGGCTATCATGCACTGATCACGTGGCTGATCATGCAATGATCACGGAGCTACCATGTACTGGTCACGTGAGTGATCATGCACTGATCACGTAATTGATCATGCACTGATCAGATGACTTATAATGCACTGTTCACGTGACTGATCATGCACTGATCACGTGGCTGATCATGCACTGATAACGAGGCTGATCAGGCACTGATCACGTGACTGATCATGCACTGATCGCCTGGCTTATCATGCATAGATCATGTGACTGATCATGCACTGATCACGTAATTGATCATGCACTGATCATGTGGCTATCATGTACTGATCACTTGGATGGTCAAACACTGATCATGTGCCTGGTCATGCACAGATTATGTGACTGATCATGCACTGATCACGTGACTGATCATGCACTGATCACGTGGCTATCATGCACTACTCACGTGGCTGATCATCCAATGATCATGTAGCTACCATGTACCGGTCACATGACTGATCACACACCCATCAGGTGACTGATCATGCACTGATCACATGGCTATCATGCACTGTTCACGTGGCTGATCATACACTGATCACCTGCCTGGTCATGCACAGATCACGTGACTAATCATGAAGTGATCACGTGGCTATCATGCACTGATCACGTGGATACCATGCACTGATCACGTGGCTGATCACACACATATCACGTGACTGATCCTGCACTGATCACGTGGCTATCATGCACTGATCACGTGGCTATCATGCACTTATCACGTGGCTGATCATGCAATGATCACGTAGCCTCCGTGTACTGGTCACGTGACTGATCATGCACTGATCATGTAATTGATCATGCATTGATCATGTGGCTGATCATGCACTGATCACGTGGCTGATCATGCACTGATCACGTAACTGATCATGCACTGATCACGTGGCTCATCATGCAATGATCACGTAGCTGCCATGTACTGGTCACGTGACTGATCATGCACTGATCACCTAATTCATCATGCACTGATGACGTGGCTGATCATGCACTGATCATGTGACTGATAATGCACTGATTACGAGGCTGATCAGGCACTGATCACGTGACTGATCATGCACTGATCACCTGGCTTATCATGCATAGATCATGTGACTGATCATGCACTGATCACGTAATTGATCATGCACTGCTCACTTGGCTGATCATGCAATGATCACGTAGCTACCATGTACTGGTCACGTGAGTGTTCATGCACTGATCACGTAATAGATCATGCACTGCTCACTTGGCTGATCATGCAATGTTCACGTGACTGATCATGCACTGATCACGTGACTGATCATGCACTGATCTCGTGGTTATCATGCACAGATCACGTGGCTATCATGCACTGATCACGTGGCTGATCATGCAATGATCACGGAGTTACCATGTACAGGTCACGTGAGTGATCATGCACTGATCACGTAATTGATCATGCACTGCTCACTTGGCTGATCATGCAATGTTCACCTGACTGATCATGCACTGATCACGTGACTGATCATGCACTGATCTCGTGGTTATCATGCACCGATCACGTGGCTATCATGCACTGATCACGTGGCTGATCATGCAATGATCACGGAGTTACCATGTACTGGTCACGTGACTGATCATGCACTGATCACTTGACTGATCATGCACTGATCTAGTGGCTATCATGCACGGCTCACGTGGCTGATCATGCAATGATCAGGTAGCTACCATGTACTGGTCACGTGACTGATCATGCACTGATCACGTAATTGATCATGCACTGATCACGTGGCTGATCATGCACTGATCACGTAACTGATCATGCACTGATCACGTGGCTCATCATGCAATGATCACGTAGCTACCATGTACTGGTCACGTGACTGATCATGCACTGATCACGTAATTGATCATGCACTGATGACGTGGCTGATCATGCACTGATCACGTGACTGATCATGCACTGATTACGAGGCTGATCAGGCACTGATCACGTGACTGATCATGCACTGATCACATGGCTTATCATGCATAGATCATGTGACTGATCATGCACTGATCACGTAATTGATCGTGCACTGATCACGTGGCTGATCATGCAATGATCACGGAGCTACAATGTACTGGTCACGTGAGTGATCATGCACTGATCACGTAATTGATCATGCACTGCTCACTTGGCTGATCATGCAATGTTCACGTGACTGATCATGCACTGATCGCGTGACTGGTCATGCACTGATCTCGTGGTTATCATGCACGGCTCACGTGGCTGATCATGAAATGATCACCTAGCTACCATGTTCTGGTCACGTGACTGATCATGCACTGATCACGTAATTGATCATGCACTGATGACGTGGCTGATCATGCACTGATCACGTTACTGATCATGCACTGATTACGAGGCTGATCAGGCACTGATCACGTGACTGATCATGCACTGATCACCTGGCTTATCATGCATAGATCATGTGACTGATCATGCACTGATCACGTAATTGATCATGCACGGCTCACGTAGCTGATCATGAAATGATCACCTAGCTACCATGTACTTGTCACGTGACTGATCATGCACTGATCATGTGGCTGATCATGCACTGATCACGTAGCTGATCATACACTGATCACGTGACTGATCACGCACTGATCACGTGGTTACATGCACTGATCACTTGGCTGGTCATACACTGATCACGTCCTGGTCATGGACAGATTACATGACTGATCATGCACTGATCACGAGACTGATCATGCAATGATCACGTAGCTACCATGTACTGGTAACGTGACTGATCATGCACTGATCACGTAATTGATCATGCACTGATCACGTGGCTGATCATGCACTGATCTCTTTGCTATCATGCACAGCGCACGTGGCTGATCATGTAAGGATCACGTAGCTACCATGTACTCGTCACGTGACTGATCATGCACTGATCACGTGGCTATCATGCACTGATCACGTGGCTGATCATGCAATGATCACGTAGCTACCGTGTACTGGTCACGTGACTGATCATGCACTGATCACGTAATTGATCATGCATTGATCATGTGGCTGATCATGCACTGATCACGTGGCTGATCATGCACTGATCACGTAACTGATCATGCACTGATCACGTGGCTCATCATGCAATGATCACGTAGCTACCATGTACTGGTCACATGACTGATCATGCACTGATCACGTAATTGATCATTCACTGATGACGTGGCTGATCATACACTGATCACGTGACAGATCATGCACTGATTACGAAGCTGATCAGGCAGTGATCACGTGACTGATCATGCACTGATCACCTGGCTTATCATGCATAGATCATGTGACTGATCAGGCACTGATCACTTAATTGATCATGCACTGCTTACTTGGCTGATCATGCAATGATCACGTAGCTACCATGTACTGGTCACGTGAGTGATCATGCACTGATCACGTAATTGATCATGCACTGCTCACTTGGCTGATCATGCAATGTTCACGTGACTGATCATGCACTGATCACGTGACTGATCATGCACTGATCTCGTGGCTATCATGCACCGATCACGTGGCTATCATGCACTGATCACGTGGCTGATCATGCAATGATCACGGAGCTACCATGTACTGGTCACGTGAGTGATCATGCACTGATCACGTAATTGATCATGCACTGATCAGATGACGTATAATGCACTGTTCACGTGACTGATCATGCACTGATCACGTGACTGATCATGCACTGATCTAGTGGCTATCATGCACAGCTCACGTGTCTGATCATGCAATGATCACGTAGCTAAAATGTACTGGTCACGTGACTGATCATGCACTGATCACATAATTGATCATGCACTGATCATGTGACTGATCATGCACTGATCACGTGGCTGATCATACACTGATCAAGTGACTGATCATGCACTGATCACGTGACTGATTATGCACTGATCACGTGGCTACAATGCACTACTCAGGTGCCTGATCATGCAATGATCATGTATCTACCATGTACTGGCCACGTGACTTATCATGCACTTATCACGTGACTGATCATGCACTGATCACGTGACTGATCATGCACTGATCACGTGGCTACCATGCACTGATCACTTGGCTGGTCATACACTGATGACATGCCTGGCTATGCACAGATTACGTGACTGATCATGCACTGATCACGTGACTGATCATGCACTGATCTCGTGGCTATCATGCACGGCTCACGTGGCTGATCATGCAAATATCACGTAGCTACCGTGTACTGGTCACGTGACTGATCATGCAATGATCATACAATTGATCATGCACTGATCATGTGGCTGATCATGCACTGATCACGTGGCTCATCATCCACTGATCACGTGACTGATCATGCACTGATCAGTTGGCTATCATGCACTGATTACTTGGCTGATCATACACTGATCACGTGACTGATCATGCACTGATCATCTGGCCCTCATGCACTCATTACCTGGCTATCGTGCACTGATCACGTGGTTGATCATACACTGATCACGGGACTGATCGTGCACTGATCACGTCTATATCATTCACTGATCACATGACTGCCCATGCACTGAACACGTGCATGACCATACACTGATCATGTGACAGATCATGCAGTGATCACGTGGCTATCATGCACTGATCAAGTGGCTGATCATACTGTGCTCCCGAAACAGATCATGCACTGATCACGTGGCTATCATGCACTGCTCACGTGGCTGATCATGCAATGATCACGTAGCTACCATGTACTAGTCACGTGAGTGATCATGCACTGATCACGTAATTGATCATGCACTGATCAGGTGACTTATCATGCACTGATCATGTGGCTGATCATGCACTGATCAGGTGGCTGTTCATACACTGATCACGTGACTGATCATGCACTGATCACGTGGCTATCATGCACTGATCACTTGGATGGTGATACACTGATCATGTGCCTGGTCATGCACAGATTACTTGACTGATCATGCACTGATCACGTGACTGATCATGCACTGATCACGTCTATATCATGCACTGATCACATGACTGCCCATGCACTGATCACGTGGCTATCATGCACTGATCAAGTGGCTGATCATTCTCTGCTACCGAAAATGATCATGCACTGATCACGTGGCTATCATGCAATGTTCACGTGGCTGATCATAAACTGATCACCTGCCTGGTCATGCACAGATCACGTGACTAATCATGAACTGATCACGTAGCTATCATGCACTGATCACCTGGATGATCATGCACTGATCACGTGGCTCTCATGCACTGATCACGTGGCTAATCGTGCACTGATACCGTGACTGAGCATGGACTGATCACATGACTATCATGAAGTGATCACGTGACTTAATGGCGCTGATCATGTGACTTATCATGCGCTGAGCATGTTTGCTATCATACACTGATCATGTGCCTCTGGAGGCAAAAAAACAAAGCACTGAGTAGGCACGAATCAAACAGTCAGCAGGCAATAATCATGGAACTCAGCTGTGAGGAATCATGCTGCTCAGCTGGCAATAATCAAGCAGCTGAGCAGGCAGGAATTACACAGCACAGCTGGCAATTGTCAAGCAGATGACAGGCAGGAATCGTGCAGCTCAGCTGGCAATTGTCAAGCAGATGAGCAGACAGTAATGACGCAGCTCAGCAGGCCCTGATCACGTGACTGAGCATGCACTGTTGACGTGGCTGATCATACACTGATCACGTGATTGATCATGCCCTGATCACTTGGATATCATGCACTGATCACGTGGCTGATCATACACTGTTCACGTGTCTGACCATGCACTGATCTCGTGGCTGATCATACACTGCTCACGTAACTGATCATGCACTGATCACGTGGCTATCATTCACTGATCACGTGGCTGAACATGCACTGTTCACGTGGCTGATCACACACCTGTCACGTGACTGATCATGCACTGATCACGTGGCACTCATGCACTGTTCACGTGGCTGATCACACACCTGTCACGTGACTGATCTTGCACACATCACATGGCTATCATGCACTGCTCACGTGGCTGGTCATGCAATGATTACGTAGCTACCATATACTGGTCACGTGAATGATCCTGCACAGATCAGGTAAATGATCATGCACTGTTCACGTGACTGATCATGCACTGATCTCGTGGCTATCATGCACAGCGCACGTGGCTGATCATGTAAGGATCACGTAGCTACCATGTACTCGTCACGTGACTGATCATGCACTGATCACGTGACGGATCATGCACTGATCACGTGCCTGATCATGCACTGATCACGTGGCTATCATGCACTGATCACTTGGATGGTCATACACTGATCACGTGCCTGGTCATGCACATATTACGTGACTGATCATGCACTGATCACGTGACTGATCATGCACTGATCTCATGGCTATCATGCACAGCTCACGTGGCTGAACATGCAATGATCACGTAGCTACCATGTAATGGTCACGTGACTGATCATGCACTGATCACATAATTGATCATGCACTGATCATGTGGCTGATCATGCACTGTTGACGTGGCTGATCATACACTGATCACGTGATTGATCATGCCCTGATCACTTGGATATCATGCACTGATCACCTGGCTGATCATACACTGTTCACGTGTCTGACCATGCACTGATCTCGTGGCTGATCATACACTGCTCACGTAACTGATCATGCACTGATCACGTGGCTATCATGCACTGATCACGTGGCACTCATGCACTGTTCACGTGGCTGATCACACACCTGTCACGTGACTGATCATGCACACATCACGTGGCTATCATGCACTGCTCACGTGGCTGGTCATGCAATGATTACGTAGCTACCATATACTGGTCACGTGAGTGATCCTGCACAAATCAGGTAAATGATCATGCACTGTTCACGTGACTGATCATGTACTGACCACGTGACTGATCATGCTCTGATCACGTGGCTATCATGCACTGCTCACGTGGCTGATCATGCAATGATCAGGAAGCAACCATGTACTGGTCACGTGACTGGTCATGCACTGATCACGTAATTGATCCTGCACTGATCACGTGGCTCATCATGCACTGATCACGTGACTGTTCACGCACTGATCACTTGACTGATCATGAACTGACCACGTGGCTAACATGCACTGCTCACGTGGCTGGTCATGAAAAGATCACGTAGCATCCATGTACTGGTCACGTGACTGATCATACACTGATCACGTAATTGATCCTGCACTGATCACGTGGCTCATCATGCACTGATCACGTGACTGTTCATGCGCTGATCACTTGACTGATCATGCACTGATCACGTGGCTATAATGCACTGATCACGTGGCTGATCATACACTGTTAACGTGCCTGGTCATGCACAGATCACGTGACTAATCATGAACTGATCACGTGGCTATCATGCACTGATTACGTGCCTGTCATGCACAGATCACGTGACTAATCATGAACTGATCACGTAGGTATCATGCAGTGATCACGTGGCTGATCATACACTGTTCACGTGTCTGATCATGCACTGATCGCGTGGCTGATCATACACTGCTCACGTAGCTGATCATGCACTAATCACGTGTCTATCATGCAGTGCTCACGTGGCTGATCCTGCAATGATCACAGAGCTACCATGTACTGGTCACGTGACTGATCATGCACTGATCACGTAATTGATCATGCACTGATCACGTGGCTGATCATACACTGATCACGTAACTGATCATGCACTGTTCACGTGACTGATCATGCACTGATCACATGGCTATCATTCACTGATCACATGGCTGATCATACACTGATCACTTGCCTGGTCATGCACAGATCACGTGACTAATCATGAAGTGATCACGTGACTATCATGCACTGATCACGTGGATATCATGCACTGATCACGTGGCTGATCACACACGTATCACGTGACTGATCCTGCACTGATCACGTGGCTATCATGCACTGATCACGTGGCTATCATGCACTGATCACGTGGCTGATCATGCAATGATCACGAAGCTACCGTGTACTGGTCACGTGACTGATCATGCAATGATCACGTAATTGATCATGCATTGATCATGTGGCTGATCATGCACTGATCACGTGGCTGATCATGCACTGATCACCTGGCTGATCATGCACTGATCACGTGACTGATCATGCACTGATCACCTGGCTTATCATGCATTGATCATGTGACTGATCATGTGCTGATAATGTTTGGAGTCATACACTGATCATGTGCCTCTGGAGGCAATGAACAAAGAGCTGAGTAGGCAGGAATCAGTCAGCAGGCAATAATCATGGAACTCAGCTCTGAGAAATCATGCTGCTCAGCTGGCAATAATCAAGTAGATGAGCAGGCAGGAATTATGCAGCGCAGGTGGCAATTGTCAAGGAGATGACAGGCAGGAATCGTGCAGCTCAGCTGGCAATTGTCAAGCAGATGAGCAGACAGTAATCACGCAGCTCAGCAGGCCCTGATCACGTGACTGAGCATACACTGTTCACGTGGCTGATCACACACCTATCACGTGACTTTTCACGCATTGATCACTTGACTGATCATGCACTGATCACGTGGCTATAATGCACTGATCACGTGTCTGATCATACACTCTTAACGTTCCTGGGGTTGCACAGATCACGTGACTAATCATGAACTGATCACGTGGCTATATTTCACTGATCACGTGGATATCATGCACTGATTACGTGCCTGTCATGCACAGATCACGTGACTAATCATGAACTGATCACGTAGGTATCATGCACTGATCACGTGGCTGATCATACACTGTTCATGTGTCTGATCATGCACTGATGACGTGTCTATCATGCAGTGCTCACGTGGCTGATACTGCAATGATAAGGTAGCTAACATGTACTGGTCACGTGACTCTTCACGCAATGTTAACGTAACTGGTCATGCGCTGAACACGTGACTGATCATGCACTGATCACGTGGCAATCGTGCACTGATCACTTAGATGGTCATACACTGATAACGCGCCTGGTCATGCACAGATTACCTGAATGATCATGCGCTGATCACGTGACTGATCATGCACTGATCACGTGGCTATCATGCACTACTCACGTGGCTGATCATGCAGTGATCATGTAGCTAACATGTACCGGTCAGGTGACTGATCATACACCCATCAGGTGACTGATAATGCACTGATCATGTGGCTATCATGCACTGTTCACATGGCTGACCATACACTGATCACCTGCCTGGTCATGCACAGATCACGTGACTAATCATGAACTGATCACGTAGCTATCATGCACTGATCACCTGGCTGATCATGCACTGATCACGTAATTGATCATGCACTGTTCACGTGACTGAGCATGGACTGATCACATGACTATCATGTAGTGATCACGTGACTTAATGGCGCTGATCATGTGACTGATCATGCGCTGATCATGTTTGCAATCATACACTGATCATGTGCCTCTGCAGGCAATAAACAAAGAGCTGAGTAGGCACGAATCAAACAGTCAGCAGGCAATAATCATGGAACTCTGCCTTGAGGAATCATGGTGCTCAGCTGGCAATAATCAAGCAGCTGAGCAGGCGGGAATTACGCAGCACAGCTGCCAATTGTCAAGAAGATGACAGGCAGGAATCGTGCAGCTCAGCTGGCAATTGTCAAGCAGATGAGCAGACAGTAATCACGCAGCTCAGCAGGCCCTGATCGCGTGAATGAGCATGCACTGATCACGTGGCTGATCATGCACTGATCACGTGGCTCTCATGCACTGATCACGTGGCTGATCATTCACTGATCACGTGGCTGATCATGCACTGATCACGTGACTGATCATGCACTGTTCACGTGACTGATCATGCACTGATCACGTGGCTATCATGCACTGCTCACGTGGCTGATCATGCAATGATCACGTGACTAATCATGCAATGATCATGTGACTGATTATGCACTGGTCACATGGTTATCATGCATTGACACGTGACTACGCATGCACTGATCACGTGGCTCCTCATGCACTGATCACGTGTTTATCATGCAGTGATCACGTGACTGAAAGTCGCTGATTACGTGAATGTGCTCGCACTGATCACGTGGCTGATCATGCACTGATTCTGTGACTAAGCATGGACTGGTCACATGACTATCATGTAGTGATCACGTGACGTAATGGCGCTGATCATGTGACTGATCTTGTGCTGATCATGTTTGCTATCATACACTGATCATGTGCCTCTGGAGGCAATAAACAAAGAGCTGAGTAAGCACGAATCAAACAGTCAGCAGGCAGTAATCATGGAAGTGAGCTGTGAGGAATCATGCTGCTCAGCTGGCAATAATCAAGCAGCTGAGCAGGCAGGAATTACACAGGGCAGCTGGCAGTTGTCAAGCAGATGACAGGCAGGAATCGTGCAGCTCAGCTGGCAATTGTCAAGCAGATGAGCAGACAGTAATCACGCAGCTCAGCAGGCCCTGATCACGTGACTGAGCATGCACTGATCACGTGGCTGATCATGCACTGATCACGTGGCTCTCATGCACTGATCACGTGGCTGATCATTCACTGATCACGTGACTGATCATGCACTGATCACGTGACTGATCATGCACTGATCTCGTGGTTATCATGCACAGATCACGTGGCTATCATGCACTGATCACGTGGCTGATCATGCAATGATCACGGAGTTACCATGTACAGGTCACGTGAGTGATCATGCACTGATCACGTAATTGATCATGCACTGCTCACTTGGCTGATCATGCAATGTTCACCTGACTGATCATGCACTGATCACGTGACTGATCATGCACTGATCTCGTGGTTATCATGCACCGATCACGTGGCTATCATGCACTGATCACGTGGCTGATCATGCAATGATCACGGAGTTACCATGTACTGGTCACGTGACTGATCATGCACTGATCACTTGACTGATCATGCACTGATCTAGTGGCTATCATGCACGGCTCACGTGGCTGATCATGCAATGATCAGGTAGCTACCATGTACTGGTCACGTGACTGATCATGCACTGATCACGTAATTGATCATGCACTGATCACGTGGCTGATCATGCACTGATCACGTAACTGATCATGCACTGATCACGTGGCTCATCATGCAATGATCACGTAGCTACCATGTACTGGTCACGTGACTGATCATGCACTGATCACGTAATTGATCATGCACTGATGACGTGGCTGATCATGCACTGATCACGTGACTGATCATGCACTGATTACGAGGCTGATCAGGCACTGATCACGTGACTGATCATGCACTGATCACCTGGCTTATCATGCATAGATCATGTGACTGATCATGCACTGATCACGTAATTGATCGTGCACTGATCACGTGGCTGATCATGCAATGATCACGGAGCTACAATGTACTGGTCACGTGAGTGATCATGCACTGATCACGTAATTGATCATGCACTGCTCACTTGGCTGATCATGCAATGTTCACGTGACTGATCATGCACTGATCGCGTGACTGGTCATGCACTGATCTCGTGGTTATCATGCACGGCTCACGTGGCTGATCATGAAATGATCACCTAGCTACCATGTTCTGGTCACGTGACTGATCATGCACTGATCACGTAATTGATCATGCACTGATGACGTGGCTGATCATGCACTGATCACGTTACTGATCATGCACTGATTACGAGGCTGATCAGGCACTGATCACGTGACTGATCATGCACTGATCACCTGGCTTATCATGCATAGATCATGTGACTGATCATGCACTGATCACGTAATTGATCATGCACGGCTCACGTGGCTGATCATGAAATGATCACCTAGCTACCATGTACTGGTCACGTGACTGATCATGCACTGATCATGTGGCTGATCATGCACTGATCACGTAGCTGATCATACACTGATCACGTGACTGATCACGCACTGATCACGTGGTTACATGCACTGATCACTTGGCTGGTCATACACTGATCACGTCCTGGTCATGGACAGATTACATGACTGATCATGCACTGATCACGAGACTGATCATGCAATGATCACGTAGCTACCATGTACTGGTAACGTGACTGATCATGCACTGATCACGTAATTGATCATGCACTGATCACGTGGCTGATCATGCACTGATCTCGTTGCTATCATGCACAGCGCACGTGGCTGATCATGTAAGGATCACGTAGCTACCATGTACTCGTCACGTGACTGATCATGCACTGATCACGTGGCTATCATGCACTGATCACGTGGCTGATCATGCAATGATCACGTAGCTACCGTGTACTGGTCACGTGACTGATCATGCACTGATCACGTAATTGATCATGCATTGATCATGTGGCTGATCATGCACTGATCACGTGGCTGATCATGCACTGATCACGTAACTGATCATGCACTGATCACGTGGCTCATCATGCAATGATCACGTAGCTACCATGTACTGGTCACATGACTGATCATGCACTGATCACGTAATTGATCATTCACTGATGACGTGGCTGATCATACACTGATCACGTGACAGATCATGCACTGATTACGAAGCTGATCAGGCAGTGATCACGTGACTGATCATGCACTGATCACCTGGCTTATCATGCATAGATCATGTGACTGATCATGCACTGATCACTTAATTGATCATGCACTGCTTACTTGGCTGATCATGCAATGATCACGTAGCTACCATGTACTGGTCACGTGAGTGATCATGCACTGATCACGTAATTGATCATGCACTGCTCACTTGGCTGATCATGCAATGTTCACGTGACTGATCATGCACTGATCACGTGACTGATCATGCACTGATCTCGTGGCTATCATGCACCGATCACGTGGCTATCATGCACTGATCACGTGGCTGATCATGCAATGATCACGGAGCTACCATGTACTGGTCACGTGAGTGATCATGCACTGATCACGTAATTGATCATGCACTGATCAGATGACGTATAATGCACTGTTCACGTGACTGATCATGCACTGATCACGTGACTGATCATGCACTGATCTAGTGGCTATCATGCACAGCTCACGTGTCTGATCATGCAATGATCACGTAGCTAAAATGTACTGGTCACGTGACTGATCATGCACTGATCACATAATTGATCATGCACTGATCATGTGACTGATCATGCACTGATCACGTGGCTGATCATACACTGATCAAGTGACTGATCATGCACTGATCACGTGACTGATTATGCACTGATCACGTGGCTATAATGCACTACTCAGGTGCCTGATCATGCAATGATCATGTATCTACCATGTACTGGCCACGTGACTTATCATGCACTTATCACGTGACTGATCATGCACTGATCACGTGACTGATCATGCACTGATCACGTGGCTACCATGCACTGATCACTTGGCTGGTCATACACTGATGACATGCCTGGCTATGCACAGATTACGTGACTGATCATGCACTGATCACGTGACTGATCATGCACTGATCTCGTGGCTATCATGCACGGCTCACGTGGCTGATCATGCAAATATCACGTAGCTACCGTGTACTGGTCACGTGACTGATCATGCAATGATCATACAATTGATCATGCACTGATCATGTGGCTGATCATGCACTGATCACGTGGCTCATCATCCACTGATCACGTGACTGATCATGCACTGATCAGTTGGCTATCATGCACTGATTACTTGGCTGATCATACACTGATCACGTGACTGATCATGCACTGATCATCTGGCCCTCATGCACTCATTACCTGGCTATCGTGCACTGATCACGTGGTTGATCATACACTGATCACGGGACTGATCGTGCACTGATCACGTCTATATCATTCACTGATCACATGACTGCCCATGCACTGAACACGTGCATGACCATACACTGATCATGTGACAGATCATGCAGTGATCACGTGGCTATCATGCACTGATCAAGTGGCTGATCATACTGTGCTCCCGAAACAGATCATGCACTGATCACGTGGCTATCATGCACTGCTCACGTGGCTGATCATGCAATGATCACGTAGCTACCATGTACTAGTCACGTGAGTGATCATGCACTGATCACGTAATTGATCATGCACTGATCAGGTGACTTATCATGCACTGATCATGTGGCTGATCATGCACTGATCAGGTGGCTGTTCATACACTGATCACGTGACTGATCATGCACTGATCACGTGGCTATCATGCACTGATCACTTGGATGGTGATACACTGATCATGTGCCTGGTCATGCACAGATTACTTGACTGATCATGCACTGATCACGTGACTGATCATGCACTGATCACGTCTATATCATGCACTGATCACATGACTGCCCATGCACTGATCACGTGGCTATCATGCACTGATCAAGTGGCTGATCATTCTCTGCTACCGAAATGATCATGCACTGATCACGTGGCTATCATGCAATGTTCACGTGGCTGATCATAAACTGATCACCTGCCTGGTCATGCACAGATCACGTGACTAATCATGAACTGATCACGTAGCTATCATGCACTGATCACCTGGATGATCATGCACTGATCACGTGGCTCTCATGCACTGATCACGTGGCTAATCGTGCACTGATACCGTGACTGAGCATGGACTGATCACATGACTATCATGAAGTGATCACGTGACTTAATGGCGCTGATCATGTGACTTATCATGCGCTGAGCATGTTTGCTATCATACACTGATCATGTGCCTCTGGAGGCAAAAAAACAAAGCACTGAGTAGGCACGAATCAAACAGTCAGCAGGCAATAATCATGGAACTCAGCTGTGAGGAATCATGCTGCTCAGCTGGCAATAATCAAGCAGCTGAGCAGGCAGGAATTACACAGCACAGCTGGCAATTGTCAAGCAGATGACAGGCAGGAATCGTGCAGCTCAGCTGGCAATTGTCAAGCAGATGAGCAGACAGTAATGACGCAGCTCAGCAGGCCCTGATCACGTGACTGAGCATGCACTGTTGACGTGGCTGATCATACACTGATCACGTGATTGATCATGCCCTGATCACTTGGATATCATGCACTGATCACGTGGCTGATCATACACTGTTCACGTGTCTGACCATGCACTGATCTCGTGGCTGATCATACACTGCTCACGTAACTGATCATGCACTGATCACGTGGCTATCATTCACTGATCACGTGGCTGAACATGCACTGTTCACGTGGCTGATCACACACCTGTCACGTGACTGATCATGCACTGATCACGTGGCACTCATGCACTGTTCACGTGGCTGATCACACACCTGTCACGTGACTGATCTTGCACACATCACATGGCTATCATGCACTGCTCACGTGGCTGGTCATGCAATGATTACGTAGCTACCATATACTGGTCACGTGAATGATCCTGCACAGATCAGGTAAATGATCATGCACTGTTCACGTGACTGATCATGCACTGATCTCGTGGCTATCATGCACAGCGCACGTGGCTGATCATGTAAGGATCACGTAGCTACCATGTACTCGTCACGTGACTGATCATGCACTGATCACGTGACGGATCATGCACTGATCACGTGCCTGATCATGCACTGATCACGTGGCTATCATGCACTGATCACTTGGATGGTCATACACTGATCACGTGCCTGGTCATGCACATATTACGTGACTGATCATGCACTGATCACGTGACTGATCATGCACTGATCTCATGGCTATCATGCACAGCTCACGTGGCTGAACATGCAATGATCACGTAGCTACCATGTAATGGTCACGTGACTGATCATGCACTGATCACATAATTGATCATGCACTGATCATGTGGCTGATCATGCACTGTTGACGTGGCTGATCATACACTGATCACGTGATTGATCATGCCCTGATCACTTGGATATCATGCACTGATCACCTGGCTGATCATACACTGTTCACGTGTCTGACCATGCACTGATCTCGTGGCTGATCATACACTGCTCACGTAACTGATCATGCACTGATCACGTGGCTATCATGCACTGATCACGTGGCACTCATGCACTGTTCACGTGGCTGATCACACACCTGTCACGTGACTGATCATGCACACATCACGTGGCTATCATGCACTGCTCACGTGGCTGGTCATGCAATGATTACGTAGCTACCATATACTGGTCACGTGAGTGATCCTGCACAAATCAGGTAAATGATCATGCACTGTTCACGTGACTGATCATGTACTGACCACGTGACTGATCATGCTCTGATCACGTGGCTATCATGCACTGCTCACGTGGCTGATCATGCAATGATCAGGAAGCAACCATGTACTGGTCACGTGACTGGTCATGCACTGATCATGTAATTGATCCTGCACTGATCACGTGGCTCATCATGCACTGATCACGTGACTGTTCACGCACTGATCACTTGACTGATCATGAACTGACCACGTGGCTAACATGCACTGCTCACGTGGCTGGTCATGAAAAGATCACGTAGCATCCATGTACTGGTCACGTGACTGATCATACACTGATCACGTAATTGATCCTGCACTGATCACGTGGCTCATCATGCACTGATCACGTGACTGTTCATGCGCTGATCACTTGACTGATCATGCACTGATCACGTGGCTATAATGCACTGATCACGTGGCTGATCATACACTGTTAACGTGCCTGGTCATGCACAGATCACGTGACTAATCATGAACTGATCACGTGGCTATCATGCACTGATTACGTGCCTGTCATGCACAGATCACGTGACTAATCATGAACTGATCACGTAGGTATCATGCAGTGATCACGTGGCTGATCATACACTGTTCACGTGTCTGATCATGCACTGATCGCGTGGCTGATCATACACTGCTCACGTAGCTGATCATGCACTAATCACGTGTCTATCATGCAGTGCTCACGTGGCTGATCCTGCAATGATCACAGAGCTACCATGTACTGGTCACGTGACTGATCATGCACTGATCACGTAATTGATCATGCACTGATCACGTGGCTGATCATACACTGATCACGTAACTGATCATGCACTGTTCACGTGACTGATCATGCACTGATCACATGGCTATCATTCACTGATCACATGGCTGATCATACACTGATCACTTGCCTGGTCATGCACAGATCACGTGACTAATCATGAAGTGATCACGTGACTATCATGCACTGATCACGTGGATATCATGCACTGATCACGTGGCTGATCACACACGTATCACGTGACTGATCCTGCACTGATCACGTGGCTATCATGCACTGATCACGTGGCTATCATGCACTGATCACGTGGCTGATCATGCAATGATCACGAAGCTACCGTGTACTGGTCACGTGACTGATCATGCAATGATCACGTAATTGATCATGCATTGATCATGTGGCTGATCATGCACTGATCACGTGGCTGATCATGCACTGATCACCTGGCTGATCATGCACTGATCACGTGACTGATCATGCACTGATCACCTGGCTTATCATGCATTGATCATGTGACTGATCATGTGCTGATAATGTTTGGAGTCATACACTGATCATGTGCCTCTGGAGGCAATGAACAAAGAGCTGAGTAGGCAGGAATCAGTCAGCAGGCAATAATCATGGAACTCAGCTCTGAGAAATCATGCTGCTCAGCTGGCAATAATCAAGTAGATGAGCAGGCAGGAATTATGCAGCGCAGGTGGCAATTGTCAAGGAGATGACAGGCAGGAATCGTGCAGCTCAGCTGGCAATTGTCAAGCAGATGAGCAGACAGTAATCACGCAGCTCAGCAGGCCCTGATCACGTGACTGAGCATACACTGTTCACGTGGCTGATCACACACCTATCACGTGACTTTTCACGCATTGATCACTTGACTGATCATGCACTGATCACGTGGCTATAATGCACTGATCACGTGTCTGATCATACACTCTTAACGTTCCTGGGGTTGCACAGATCACGTGACTAATCATGAACTGATCACGTGGCTATATTTCACTGATCACGTGGATATCATGCACTGATTACGTGCCTGTCATGCACAGATCACGTGACTAATCATGAACTGATCACGTAGGTATCATGCACTGATCACGTGGCTGATCATACACTGTTCATGTGTCTGATCATGCACTGATGACGTGTCTATCATGCAGTGCTCACGTGGCTGATACTGCAATGATAAGGTAGCTAACATGTACTGGTCACGTGACTCTTCACGCAATGTTAACGTAACTGGTCATGCGCTGAACACGTGACTGATCATGCACTGATCACGTGGCAATCGTGCACTGATCACTTAGATGGTCATACACTGATAACGCGCCTGGTCATGCACAGATTACCTGAATGATCATGCGCTGATCACGTGACTGATCATGCACTGATCACGTGGCTATCATGCACTACTCACGTGGCTGATCATGCAGTGATCATGTAGCTAACATGTACCGGTCAGGTGACTGATCATACACCCATCAGGTGACTGATAATGCACTGATCATGTGGCTATCATGCACTGTTCACATGGCTGACCATACACTGATCACCTGCCTGGTCATGCACAGATCACGTGACTAATCATGAACTGATCACGTAGCTATCATGCACTGATCACCTGGCTGATCATGCACTGATCACGTAATTGATCATGCACTGTTCACGTGACTGAGCATGGACTGATCACATGACTATCATGTAGTGATCACGTGACTTAATGGCGCTGATCATGTGACTGATCATGCGCTGATCATGTTTGCAATCATACACTGATCATGTGCCTCTGCAGGCAATAAACAAAGAGCTGAGTAGGCACGAATCAAACAGTCAGCAGGCAATAATCATGGAACTCTGCCTTGAGGAATCATGGTGCTCAGCTGGCAATAATCAAGCAGCTGAGCAGGCGGGAATTACGCAGCACAGCTGCCAATTGTCAAGAAGATGACAGGCAGGAATCGTGCAGCTCAGCTGGCAATTGTCAAGCAGATGAGCAGACAGTAATCACGCAGCTCAGCAGGCCCTGATCGCGTGAATGAGCATGCACTGATCACGTGGCTGATCATGCACTGATCACGTGGCTCTCATGCACTGATCACGTGGCTGATCATTCACTGATCACGTGGCTGATCATGCACTGATCACGTGACTGATCATGCACTGTTCACGTGACTGATCATGCACTGATCACGTGGCTATCATGCACTGCTCACGTGGCTGATCATGCAATGATCACGTGACTAATCATGCAATGATCATGTGACTGATTATGCACTGGTCACATGGTTATCATGCATTGACACGTGACTACGCATGCACTGATCACGTGGCTCCTCATGCACTGATCACGTGTTTATCATGCAGTGATCACGTGACTGAAAGTCGCTGATTACGTGAATGTGCTCGCACTGATCACGTGGCTGATCATGCACTGATTCTGTGACTAAGCATGGACTGGTCACATGACTATCATGTAGTGATCACGTGACGTAATGGCGCTGATCATGTGACTGATCTTGTGCTGATCATGTTTGCTATCATACACTGATCATGTGCCTCTGGAGGCAATAAACAAAGAGCTGAGTAAGCACGAATCAAACAGTCAGCAGGCAGTAATCATGGAAGTGAGCTGTGAGGAATCATGCTGCTCAGCTGGCAATAATCAAGCAGCTGAGCAGGCAGGAATTACACAGGGCAGCTGGCAGTTGTCAAGCAGATGACAGGCAGGAATCGTGCAGCTCAGCTGGCAATTGTCAAGCAGATGAGCAGACAGTAATCACGCAGCTCAGCAGGCCCTGATCACGTGACTGAGCATGCACTGATCACGTGACTGATCATGCACTGATCACGTGGCTGATCATGCACTGATCTAGTGGCTATCATGCACTGATCACGTGGCTGATCATGCAATGATCACGTAGCTACCGTGTACTGGTCACGTGATTGATCATGCACTGATCATGTAATTGATCATGCACTGATAGCGTGGCTGATCATGCACTGATCACATAACTGATCATGCACTGATCACGTGGCTCATCATGCAATGATCACGTAGCTACCATGTACTGGTCACGTGACTGATCATGCACTGATCACGTAATTGATCATGCACTGATGACGTGGCTGATCATGCACTGATCACGTGACTGAACATGCACTGATTACGAGGCTGATCAGGCACTGATCACGTGACTGATCATGCACTGATCACCTGGCTTATCATGCATAGATCATGTGACTGATCATGCACTGATCACGTAATTGATCATGCACTGCTCACTTGGCTGATCATGCAATGTTCACGTGACTGACCATGCACTGATCGCATGACTGATCATGCACTGATCTCGTGGCTATCATGCACGGCTCACGTGGCTGATCATGAAATGATCACCTAGCTACCATGTACTGGTCACGTGACTGATCATGCACTGATCACGTAATTGATCATGCATTGATGACGTGGCTGATCATGCACTGATCACGTGACTGATCATGCACTGATAACGAGGCTGATCAGGCACTGATCACGTGACTGATCATGCACTGATCACCTGGCTTATCATGCATAGATCATGTGACTGATCATGCACTAATCACGTAATTGATCATGCACTGATCATGTGGCTATCATGTACTGATCACTTGGATGGTCAAACACTGATCATGTGCCTGGTCATGCACAGATTATGTGACTGATCATGCACTGATCACGTGACTGATCATGCACTGATCACGTGGCTATCATGCACTACTCACGTGGCTGATCATGCAATGATCATGTAGTTACCATGTACCGGTCACGTGACTGATCATAGACCCATTAGGTTACGGATCATGCACTGATCACGTGGCTATCATGCACTGTTCACCTGGCTGATCATACACTGATCCCCTGCCTGGTCATGCACAGATCACGTGACTAATCATGAACTGTTCAGGTAGCTATCATGCACTGATCACCTGGCTGATCATGCACTGATCACGTGGCTATCATGCAATGATCACGTGGCTATCATGCACTGATCACGTGGCTGATCATGCAGTGTTCACGTGGCTGATCACACACCTGTCACGTGATTGATTATGCACTGATCACGTGGCTCTCATGCACTGATCACGTGATTGCGCATGCACTGATCACATAATTGTATGCACTGATCACGTGGCTCTCATGCACTGATGACGTGGCTGATCATGCACTGTTCATGTGACTGATCATGCACTGATCACGTAGCTATCTTGCACTGATCACTTGGCTGATCATACACTCATCACGGGACTGATCATGCACTGATCACTGCGCTATCATGAATTGATTATATGACTCCACATGCACTGATCACGTGGATGATCATACACTGATAACGTGACTGATCATGCACTGATCACGTGACTGATCATGCAGTGATCACGTAGCTATCTTGCACTGATCACTTGGCTGATCATACATTCATCACGGGACTGATGATGCACTGATCACGGCGCTATCATGCATTGATTACATGACTCCTCATGCACTGATCACGTGGATGATCATACACTGATCACGTGACTGATCATGCACTGATCACGTGACTGATCATGCACTGATCAGTTGGCAATCATGCACTGATTACTTGGCTAATCATACACTGATCACGTGACTGATCATGCACTGATCATCTGGCTATCAGGCACTCATTACCTGGCTATCGTGCACTGACCACGTGGTTGATCATACACTGTTCAGAAGACTGATCATGCACTGATCAAGTCTATATCATGCACTGATCACGTGGCTATCATGCACTGTTCACCTGGCTGATCATACACTGATCACCTGCCTGGTCATGCACAGATCACGTGACTAATCATGAACTGTTCAGGTAGCTATCATGCACTGATCACCTGGCTGATCATGCACTGATCACGTGGCTATCATGCAATGATCACGTGGCTATCATGCACTGATCACGTGGCAGATCATGCAGTGTTCACGTGGCTGATCACACACCTGTCACGTGATTGATTATGCACTGATCACGTGGCTCTCATGCACTGATCACTTGATTGCGCATGCACTGATCACATAATTGTATGCACTTATCACGTGGCTCTCATGCACTGATGACGTGGCTGATCATGCACTGTTCATGTGACTGATCATGCACTGATCACGTAGCTATCTTGCACTGATCACTTGGCTGATCATACACTCATCACGGGACTGATCATGCACTGATCACTGCGCTATCATGAATTGATTATATGACTCCACATGCACTGATCACGTGGATGATCATACACTGATAACGTGACTGATCATGCACTGATCACGTGACTGATCATGCAGTGATCACGTAGCTATCTTGCACTGATCACTTGGCTGATCATACATTCATCACGGGACTGATGATGCACTGATCACGGCGCTATCATGCATTGATTACATGACTCCTCATGCACTGATCACGTGGATGATCATACACTGATCACGTGACTGATCATGCACTGATCACGTGACTGATCATGCACTGATCAGTTGGCAAACATACACTGATTACTTGGCTAATCATACACAGATCACGTGACTGATCATGCACTGATCATCTGGCTATCAGGCACTCATTACCTGGCTATCGTGCACTGACCACGTGGTTGATCATACACTGTTCACAAGACTGATCATGCACTGATCAAGTCTATATCATGCACTGATCAAGTGGCTGATCATACTCTGCTCCCGAAGCTGTCATGCACTGATCACGTGGCTATCATGCACTGATCACGTGTCTGATCATGCAATGATCTCGTAGCTACCATGTACTGGTTACGTGACTGATCATGCAGTGATCATGTAATTGATCATGCACTGATCATGTGGCTGATCATGCACTGATCACGTGGCTGATCATACACTGATCAAGTGACTGATCATGCACTGATCACGTGACTGATCACACACTGATCACGTGGTCACATGCACTGATCACTTGGCTGGTCATACACTGATCACGTGCCTGGTCATGCACAGATTACATGACTGATCATGCAGTGATCACGAGACTGATCATGCAAAGATCACGTAGCTACCATGTACTGGTAACGTGACTGATCATGCACTGATCACGTAATTGATCATGCACTGATCACGTGGCTGATCATGCACTGATCTCGTTGCTATCATGCACAGCGCACGTGGCTGATCATGTAAGGATCACGTAGCTACCATGTACTCGTCACGTGACTGATCATGCACTGATCACGTGGCTATCATGCACTGATCACGTGGCTGATCATGCAATGATCACGTAGCTACCGTGTACTGGTCACGTGACTGATCATGCACTGATCACGTAATTGATCATGCATTGATCATGTGGCTGATCATGCACTGATCACGTGGCTGATCATGCACTGATCACGCACTGATCACGTAACTGATCATGCACTGATCACGTGGCTCATCATGCAATGATCACGAAGCTACCATGTACTGGTCACGTGAGTGATCATGCACTGATCACCTGGCTTATCATGCATAGATCATGTGACTGATCATGCACTGATCACGTAATTGATCATGCACTGCTCACTTGGCTGATCATGCAATGATCACGTAGCTACCATGTACTGGTCACGTGAGTGATCATGCACTGATCACGTAATTGATCATGCACTGATCAGGTGACTTATCATGCACTGTTCACGTGACTGATCATGCACTGATCACGTGACTGATCATGCACTGATCTCGTGGCTATCATGCATGGCTCACGTGGCTGATCATGAAATGATCACCTAGCTACCATGTACTGGTTACGTGACTGATCATGCACTGATCACGTAAGTGATCATGCACTGATCACGTGGCTTATCATACACTGATCAACTGACTGATCATGCACTGATCACGTGGCTACATGCACTGATCACTTGGCTTGTCATACACTGATCAGGTGCCTGGTCATGCACAGATAACATGACTGATCATGCACTGATCACGAGACTGATCATGCAATGTTCACGTAGCTAATATATACTGGTAACGTGACTGATCATGCACTGATCACGTGTCTGATCATGCACTGATCACGTGACTATCATGCACTGATCACTTGGATGGTCATACACTGATCACGTGCCTGGTCATGCACATATTACGTGACTGATCATGCACTGATCACGTGACTGATCATGCACTGATCTCGTGGCTATCATGCACCGATCATGTGGCTATCATGCACTGATCACGTGGCTGATCATGCAATGATCACGGAGCTACCATGCACTGATCACGTAATTGATCTTGCACAGATCGCTTGGCTGATCATGCACTGATCACGTAACTGATCATGCACTGATCACGTGGCTCATCATGCAATGATCACTTAGCTACCATGTACTGGTCACGTGACTGATCATGCACTGATCACGTAATTGATCATGCACTGATGACGTGGCTTATCATGCACTGATCACGTGACTGATCATGCACTGATTATGAGGCTGATCAGGCACTTATCACGTGACTGATCATGCACTGATCACCTGGCTTATCATGCATAGATCATGTGACTGATCATGCACTGATCACGTAATTGATCGTGCACTGCTCACTTGGCTGATCATGCAATGATCACGTAGCTACCATATACTGGTCACGTGAGTGATCATGCACTGATCACGTAATTGATCATGCACTGCTCACGTGGCTGATCATGCAATGTTCACGTGACTGATCATGCACTGATCGCGTGACTGATCATGCACTGTTCTCGTGGCTATCATGCACGGCTCACGTGGCTGATCATGAAATGATCACCTAGCTACCATGTACTGGTCACGTGACTGATCATGCACTGATCACGTAATTGATCATGCACTCATGACGTGGCTGATCATGCACTGATCACGTGACTGATCATGCACTGATTACGAGGCTGATCAGGCACTGATCACGTGACTGATCATGCACTGATCACCTGGCTTATCATGCATAGATCATGTGACTGAAAATGCAGTGATCACGCACTGATCACGTAATTGATAATGCACGGCTCACGTGGCTGATCATGAAATGATCACCTAGCTACCATGTACTGGTCACGTGACTGATCATGCACTGATCACGTAATTGATCATGCACTGATCATGTGGCTGATCATGCAGTGATCTCGTGGCTGATCATACACTGATCAAGTGACTGATCATGCACTGATCACGTGACTGATCATGCACTGATCACGTGGTTACATGCACTGATCACTTGGCTGGTCATACACTGATCACGTGCCTGGTCATGCACAGATTACATGACTGATCATGCAGTGATCACGAGACTGATCATGCAAAGATCACGTAGCTACCATGTACTGGTAACGTGACTGATCATGCACTGATCACGTAATTGATCATGCACTGATCACGTGGCTGATCATGCACTGATCTCGTTGCTATCATGCACAGCGCACGTGGCTGATCATGTAAGGATCACGTAGCTACCATGTACTCGTCACGTGACTGATCATGCACTGATCACGTGGCTATCATGCACTGATCACGTGGCTGATCATGCAATGATCACGTAGCTACCGTGTACTGGTCACGTGACTGATCATGCACTGATCACGTAATTGATCATGCATTGATCATGTGGCTGACCATGCACTGATCACGTGATTGATCATGCACTGATCACGTAACTGATCATGCACTGATCACGTGGCTCATCATGCAATGATCACGTAGCTACCATGTACTGGTCACATGACTGATCATGCACTGATCACGTAATTGATCATGCACTGATGACGTGGCTGATCATACACTGATCACGTGACTGATCATGCACTGATTACGAGGCTGATCAGGCACTGATCACGTGACTGATCATGCACTGATCACCTGGCTTATCATGCATAGATCATGTGACTGATCATGCACTGATCACGTAATTGATCATGCACTGCTCACTTGGCTGATCATGCAATGATCACGTAGCTACCATGTACTGGTCACGTGAGTGATCATGCACTGATCACGTAATTGATCATGCACTGCTCACTTGGCTGATCATGCAATGTTCACATGACTGATCATGCACTGATCACGTGACTGATCATGCACTGATCTCGTGGATATCATGCACCGATCATGTGGCTATCATGCACTGATCACGTGGCTGATCATGCAATGATCACGGAGCTACCATGTACTGGTCACGTGAGTGATCATGCACTGATCACGTAATTGATCATGCACTGATCAGATGACTTATAATGCACTGTTCACGTGACTGATCATGCACTGATCACGTGGCTGATCATGCACTGATCTAGTGGCTATCATGCACTGATCACGTGGCTGATCATGCAATGATCACGTAGCTACCGTGTACTGGTCACGTGATTGATCATGCACTGATCATGTAATTGATCATGCACTGATAGCGTGGCTGATCATGCACTGATCACATAACTGATCATGCACTGATCACGTGGCTCATCATGCAATGATCACGTAGCTACCATGTACTGGTCACGTGACTGATCATGCACTGATCACGTAATTGATCATGCACTGATGACGTGGCTGATCATGCACTGATCACGTGACTGAACATGCACTGATTACGAGGCTGATCAGGCACTGATCACGTGACTGATCATGCACTGATCACCTGGCTTATCATGCATAGATCATGTGACTGATCATGCACTGATCACGTAATTGATCATGCACTGCTCACTTGGCTGATCATGCAATGTTCACGTGACTGACCATGCACTGATCGCATGACTGATCATGCACTGATCTCGTGGCTATCATGCACGGCTCACGTGGCTGATCATGAAATGATCCCCTAGCTACCATGTACTGGTCACGTGACTGATCATGCACTGATCACGTAATTGATCATGCATTGATGACGTGGCTGATCATGCACTGATCACGTGACTGATCATGCACTGATAACGAGGCTGATCAGGCACTGATCACGTGACTGATCATGCACTGATCGCCTGGCTTATCATGCATAGATCATGTGACTGATCATGCACTGATCACGTAATTGATCATGCACTGATCATGTGGCTATCATGTACTGATCACTTGGATGGTCAAACACTGATCATGTGCCTGGTCATGCACAGATTATGTGACTGATCATGCACTGATCACGTGACTGATCATGCACTGATCACGTGGCTATCATGCACTACTCACGTGGCTGATCATCCAATGATCATGTAGCTACCATGTACCGGTCACATGACTGATCACACACCCATCAGGTGACTGATCATGCACTGATCACATGGCTATCATGCACTGTTCACGTGGCTGATCATACACTGATCACCTGCCTGGTCATGCACAGATCACGTGACTAATCATGAAGTGATCACGTGGCTATCATGCACTGATCACGTGGATACCATGCACTGATCACGTGGCTGATCACACACATATCACGTGACTGATCCTGCACTGATCACGTGGCTATCATGCACTGATCACGTGGCTATCATGCACTTATCACGTGGCTGATCATGCAATGATCACGTAGCCTCCGTGTACTGGTCACGTGACTGATCATGCACTGATCACGTAATTGATCATGCACTGATCAGGTGACTTATCATGCACTGTTCACGTGACTGATCATGCACTGATCACGTGACTGATCATGCACTGATCTCGTGGCTATCATGCATGGCTCACGTGGCTGATCATGAAATGATCACCTAGCTACCATGTACTGGTTACGTGACTGATCATGCACTGATCACGTAAGTGATCATGCACTGATCACGTGGCTTATCATACACTGATCAACTGACTGATCATGCACTGATCACGTGGCTACATGCACTGATCACTTGGCTTGTCATACACTGATCAGGTGCCTGGTCATGCACAGATAACATGACTGATCATGCACTGATCACGAGACTGATCATGCAATGTTCACGTAGCTAATATATACTGGTAACGTGACTGATCATGCACTGATCACGTGTCTGATCATGCACTGATCACGTGACTATCATGCACTGATCACTTGGATGGTCATACACTGATCACGTGCCTGGTCATGCACATATTACGTGACTGATCATGCACTGATCACGTGACTGATCATGCACTGATCTCGTGGCTATCATGCACCGATCATGTGGCTATCATGCACTGATCACGTGGCTGATCATGCAATGATCACGGAGCTACCATGCACTGATCACGTAATTGATCTTGCACAGATCGCTTGGCTGATCATGCACTGATCACGTAACTGATCATGCACTGATCACGTGGCTCATCATGCAATGATCACTTAGCTACCATGTACTGGTCACGTGACTGATCATGCACTGATCACGTAATTGATCATGCACTGATGACGTGGCTTATCATGCACTGATCACGTGACTGATCATGCACTGATTATGAGGCTGATCAGGCACTTATCACGTGACTGATCATGCACTGATCACCTGGCTTATCATGCATAGATCATGTGACTGATCATGCACTGATCACGTAATTGATCGTGCACTGCTCACTTTGCTGATCATGCAATGATCACGTAGCTACCATATACTGGTCACGTGAGTGATCATGCACTGATCACGTAATTGATCATGCACTGCTCACGTGGCTGATCATGCAATGTTCACGTGACTGATCATGCACTGATCGCGTGACTGATCATGCACTGTTCTCGTGGCTATCATGCACGGCTCACGTGGCTGATCATGAAATGATCACCTAGCTACCATGTACTGGTCACGTGACTGATCATGCACTGATCACGTAATTGATCATGCACTCATGACGTGGCTGATCATGCACTGATCACGTGACTGATCATGCACTGATTACGAGGCT
The DNA here is from genome assembly GCF_002263795.3 of Bos taurus. Classification (NCBI taxonomy): domain Eukaryota; kingdom Metazoa; phylum Chordata; class Mammalia; order Artiodactyla; family Bovidae; genus Bos; species Bos taurus. The sequence continues at coordinate 62,568 of NW_020190653.1, forward strand.
GATCAGGCACTGATCACGTGACTGATCATGCACTGATCACCTGGCTTATCATGCATAGATCATGTGACTGAAAATGCAGTGATCACGCACTGATCACGTAATTGATAATGCACGGCTCACGTGGCTGATCATGAAATGATCACCTAGCTACCATGTACTGGTCACGTGACTGATCATGCACTGATCACGTAATTGATCATGCACTGATCATGTGGCTGATCATGCAGTGATCTCGTGGCTGATCATACACTGATCAAGTGACTGATCATGCACTGATCACGTGACTGATCATGCACTGATCACGTGGTTACATGCACTGATCACTTGGCTGGTCATACACTGATCACGTGCCTGGTCATGCACAGATTACATGACTGATCATGCAGTGATCACGAGACTGATCATGCAAAGATCACGTAGCTACCATGTACTGGTAACGTGACTGATCATGCACTGATCACGTAATTGATCATGCACTGATCACGTGGCTGATCATGCACTGATCTCGTTGCTATCATGCACAGCGCACGTGGCTGATCATGTAAGGATCACGTAGCTACCATGTACTCGTCACGTGACTGATCATGCACTGATCACGTGGCTATCATGCACTGATCACGTGGCTGATCATGCAATGATCACGTAGCTACCGTGTACTGGTCACGTGACTGATCATGCACTGATCACGTAATTGATCATGCATTGATCATGTGGCTGACCATGCACTGATCACGTGATTGATCATGCACTGATCACGTAACTGATCATGCACTGATCACGTGGCTCATCATGCAATGATCACGTAGCTACCATGTACTGGTCACATGACTGATCATGCACTGATCACGTAATTGATCATGCACTGATGACGTGGCTGATCATACACTGATCACGTGACTGATCATGCACTGATTACGAGGCTGATCAGGCACTGATCACGTGACTGATCATGCACTGATCACCTGGCTTATCATGCATAGATCATGTGACTGATCATGCACTGATCACGTAATTGATCATGCACTGCTCACTTGGCTGATCATGCAATGATCACGTAGCTACCATGTACTGGTCACGTGAGTGATCATGCACTGATCACGTAATTGATCATGCACTGCTCACTTGGCTGATCATGCAATGTTCACATGACTGATCATGCACTGATCACGTGACTGATCATGCACTGATCTCGTGGATATCATGCACCGATCATGTGGCTATCATGCACTGATCACGTGGCTGATCATGCAATGATCACGGAGCTACCATGTACTGGTCACGTGAGTGATCATGCACTGATCACGTAATTGATCATGCACTGATCAGATGACTTATAATGCACTGTTCACGTGACTGATCATGCACTGATCACGTGGCTGATCATGCACTGATCTAGTGGCTATCATGCACTGATCACGTGGCTGATCATGCAATGATCACGTAGCTACCGTGTACTGGTCACGTGATTGATCATGCACTGATCATGTAATTGATCATGCACTGATAGCGTGGCTGATCATGCACTGATCACATAACTGATCATGCACTGATCACGTGGCTCATCATGCAATGATCACGTAGCTACCATGTACTGGTCACGTGACTGATCATGCACTGATCACGTAATTGATCATGCACTGATGACGTGGCTGATCATGCACTGATCACGTGACTGAACATGCACTGATTACGAGGCTGATCAGGCACTGATCACGTGACTGATCATGCACTGATCACCTGGCTTATCATGCATAGATCATGTGACTGATCATGCACTGATCACGTAATTGATCATGCACTGCTCACTTGGCTGATCATGCAATGTTCACGTGACTGACCATGCACTGATCGCATGACTGATCATGCACTGATCTCGTGGCTATCATGCACGGCTCACGTGGCTGATCATGAAATGATCCCCTAGCTACCATGTACTGGTCACGTGACTGATCATGCACTGATCACGTAATTGATCATGCATTGATGACGTGGCTGATCATGCACTGATCACGTGACTGATCATGCACTGATAACGAGGCTGATCAGGCACTGATCACGTGACTGATCATGCACTGATCGCCTGGCTTATCATGCATAGATCATGTGACTGATCATGCACTGATCACGTAATTGATCATGCACTGATCATGTGGCTATCATGTACTGATCACTTGGATGGTCAAACACTGATCATGTGCCTGGTCATGCACAGATTATGTGACTGATCATGCACTGATCACGTGACTGATCATGCACTGATCACGTGGCTATCATGCACTACTCACGTGGCTGATCATCCAATGATCATGTAGCTACCATGTACCGGTCACATGACTGATCACACACCCATCAGGTGACTGATCATGCACTGATCACATGGCTATCATGCACTGTTCACGTGGCTGATCATACACTGATCACCTGCCTGGTCATGCACAGATCACGTGACTAATCATGAAGTGATCACGTGGCTATCATGCACTGATCACGTGGATACCATGCACTGATCACGTGGCTGATCACACACATATCACGTGACTGATCCTGCACTGATCACGTGGCTATCATGCACTGATCACGTGGCTATCATGCACTTATCACGTGGCTGATCATGCAATGATCACGTAGCCTCCGTGTACTGGTCACGTGACTGATCATGCACTGATCATGTAATTGATCATGCATTGATCATGTGGCTGATCATGCACTGATCACGTGGCTGATCATGCACTGATCACGTAACTGATCATGCACTGATCACGTGGCTCATCATGCAATGATCACGTAGCTGCCATGTACTGGTCACGTGACTGATCATGCACTGATCACCTAATTCATCATGCACTGATGACGTGGCTGATCATGCACTGATCATGTGACTGATAATGCACTGATTACGAGGCTGATCAGGCACTGATCACGTGACTGATCATGCACTGATCACCTGGCTTATCATGCATAGATCATGTGACTGATCATGCACTGATCACGTAATTGATCATGCACTGCTCACTTGGCTGATCATGCAATGATCACGTAGCTACCATGTACTGGTCACGTGAGTGTTCATGCACTGATCACGTAATAGATCATGCACTGCTCACTTGGCTGATCATGCAATGTTCACGTGACTGATCATGCACTGATCACGTGACTGATCATGCACTGATCTCGTGGTTATCATGCACAGATCACGTGGCTATCATGCACTGATCACGTGGCTGATCATGCAATGATCACGGAGTTACCATGTACAGGTCACGTGAGTGATCATGCACTGATCACGTAATTGATCATGCACTGCTCACTTGGCTGATCATGCAATGTTCACCTGACTGATCATGCACTGATCACGTGACTGATCATGCACTGATCTCGTGGTTATCATGCACCGATCACGTGGCTATCATGCACTGATCACGTGGCTGATCATGCAATGATCACGGAGTTACCATGTACTGGTCACGTGACTGATCATGCACTGATCACTTGACTGATCATGCACTGATCTAGTGGCTATCATGCACGGCTCACGTGGCTGATCATGCAATGATCAGGTAGCTACCATGTACTGGTCACGTGACTGATCATGCACTGATCACGTAATTGATCATGCACTGATCACGTGGCTGATCATGCACTGATCACGTAACTGATCATGCACTGATCACGTGGCTCATCATGCAATGATCACGTAGCTACCATGTACTGGTCACGTGACTGATCATGCACTGATCACGTAATTGATCATGCACTGATGACGTGGCTGATCATGCACTGATCACGTGACTGATCATGCACTGATTACGAGGCTGATCAGGCACTGATCACGTGACTGATCATGCACTGATCACCTGGCTTATCATGCATAGATCATGTGACTGATCATGCACTGATCACGTAATTGATCGTGCACTGATCACGTGGCTGATCATGCAATGATCACGGAGCTACAATGTACTGGTCACGTGAGTGATCATGCACTGATCACGTAATTGATCATGCACTGCTCACTTGGCTGATCATGCAATGTTCACGTGACTGATCATGCACTGATCGCGTGACTGGTCATGCACTGATCTCGTGGTTATCATGCACGGCTCACGTGGCTGATCATGAAATGATCACCTAGCTACCATGTTCTGGTCACGTGACTGATCATGCACTGATCACGTAATTGATCATGCACTGATGACGTGGCTGATCATGCACTGATCACGTTACTGATCATGCACTGATTACGAGGCTGATCAGGCACTGATCACGTGACTGATCATGCACTGATCACCTGGCTTATCATGCATAGATCATGTGACTGATCATGCACTGATCACGTAATTGATCATGCACGGCTCACGTGGCTGATCATGAAATGATCACCTAGCTACCATGTACTGGTCACGAGACTGATCATGCACTGATCATGTGGCTGATCATGCACTGATCACGTAGCTGATCATACACTGATCACGTGACTGATCACGCACTGATCACGTGGTTACATGCACTGATCACTTGGCTGGTCATACACTGATCACGTCCTGGTCATGGACAGATTACATGACTGATCATGCACTGATCACGAGACTGATCATGCATGATCACGTAGCTACCATGTACTGGTAACGTGACTGATCATGCACTGATCACGTAATTGATCATGCACTGATCACGTGGCTGATCATGCACTGATCTCTTTGCTATCATGCACAGCGCACGTGGCTGATCATGTAAGGATCACGTAGCTACCATGTACTCGTCACGTGACTGATCATGCACTGATCACGTGGCTATCATGCACTGATCACGTGGCTGATCATGCAATGATCACGTAGCTACCGTGTACTGGTCACGTGACTGATCATGCACTGATCACGTAATTGATCATGCATTGATCATGTGGCTGATCATGCACTGATAACGTGGCTGATCATGCACTGATCACGTAACTGATCATGCACTGATCACGTGGCTCATCATGCAATGATCACGTAGCTACCATGTACTGGTCACATGACTGATCATGCACTGATCACGTAATTGATCATTCACTGATGACGTGGCTGATCATACACTGATCACGTGACAGATCATGCACTGATTACGAAGCTGATCAGGCAGTGATCACGTGACTGATCATGCACTGATCACCTGGCTTATCATGCATAGATCATGTGACTGATCATGCACTGATCACTTAATTGATCATGCACTGCTTACTTGGCTGATCATGCAAATGATCACGTAGCTACCATGTACTGGTCACGTGAGTGATCATGCACTGATCACGTAATTGATCATGCACTGCTCACTTGGCTGATCATGCAATGTTCACGTGACTGATCATGCACTGATCACGTGACTGATCATGCACTGATCTCGTGGCTATCATGCACCGATCACGTGGCTATCATGCACTGATCACGTGGCTGATCATGCAATGATCACGGAGCTACCATGTACTGGTCACGTGAGTGATCATGCACTGATCACGTAATTGATCATGCACTGATCAGATGACGTATAATGCACTGTTCACGTGACTGATCATGCACTGATCACGTGACTGATCATGCACTGATCTAGTGGCTATCATGCACGGCTCACGTGGCTGATCATGCAATGATCAGGTAGCTACCATGTACTGGTCACATGACTGATCATGCACTGATCACGTAATTGATCATGCACTGATGACGTGGCTGATCATGCACTGATCACGTGACTGATCATGCACTGATTACGAGGCTGATCAGGCACTGATCACGTGACTGATCATGCACTGATCACCTGGCTTATCATGCATAGATCATGTGACTGATCATGCACCGATCACGTAATTGATCATGCACTGCTCACTTGGCTGATCATGCAATGATCACGTAGCTACCATGTACTGGTCACGTGAGTGATCATGCACTGATCACGTAATTGATCATGCACTGCTCACTTGGCTGATCATGCAATGTTCACGTGACTGATCATGCACTGATCACGTGACTGATCATGCACTGATCTCGTGGCTATCATGCACGGCTCACGTGGCTGATCATGAAATGATCACCTAGCTACCATGTACTGGTCACGTGACTGATCATTGCACTGATCACGTAATTGATCAGCACTGATCACATGGCTGGTCATGGCACTGATCACGTGACTGATCATTCACTGATTACGAGGCTGATCAAGCACTGATCACGTGACTGAACATGCACTGATCACCTGGCTTATCATGCATAGATCATGTGACGGATCATGCACTGATCACATAATTGATCATGCACGGCTCACGTGGCGATCATGAAATGATCACCTAGCTACCATGTACTGGTCACGTGACTGATCATGCACTGATCACGTAATTGATCATGCACTGATCATGTGGCTGATCATGCACTGATCACGTGGCTGATCATACACTGATCAAGTGACTGATCATGCACTGATCACGTGACTGATCACACACTGATCACGTGGTCACATGCACTGATCACTTGCTGGTCATACACTGATCACGTGCCTGGTCATGCACAGATTACATGACTGATCATGCAGTGATCACGAGACTGATCATGCAAAGATCACGTAGCTACCATGTACTGGTAACGTGACTGATCATGCACTGATCACGTAATTGATCATGCACTGATCACGTGGCTGATCATGCACTGATCTCGTTGCTATCATGCACAGCGCACGTGGCTGATCATGTAAGGATCACGTAGCTACCATGTACTCGTCACGTGACTGATCATGCACTGATCACGTGGCTATCATGCACTGATCACGTGGCTGATCATGCAATGATCACGTAGCTACCGTGTACTGGTCACGTGACTGATCATGCACTGATCACGTAATTGATCATGCATTGATCATGTGGCTGATCATGCACTGATCACGTGGCTGATCATGCACTGATCACGCACTGATCACGTAACTGATCATGCACTGATCACGTGGCTCATCATGCAATGATCACGAAGCTACCATGTACTGGTCACGTGAGTGATCATGCACTGATCACCTGGCTTATCATGCATAGATCATGAGACTGATCATGCACTGATCACGTAATTGATCATGCACTGCTCACTTGGCTGATCATGCAATGATCACGTAGCTACCATGTACTGGTCACGTGAGTGATCATGCACTGATCACGTAATTGATCATGCACTGATCAGTGACTTATCATGCACTGTTCACGTGACTGATCATGCACTGATCACGTGACTGATCATGCACTGATCTCGTGGCTATCATGCATGGCTCACGTGGCTGATCATGAAATGATCACCTAGCTACCATGTACTGGTTACGTGACTGATCATGCACTGATCACGTAAGTGATCATGCACTGATCACGTGGCTTATCATACACTGATCAACTGACTGATCATGCACTGATCACGTGGCTATATGCACTGATCACTTGGCTTGTCATACACTGATCAGGTGCCTGGTCATGCACAGATAACATGACTGATCATGCACTGATCACGAGACTGATCATGCAATGTTCACGTAGCTAATATATACTGGTAACGTGACTGATCATGCACTGATCACGTGTCTGATCATGCACTGATCACGTGACTATCATGCACTGATCACTTGGATGGTCATACACTGATCACGTGCCTGGTCATGCACATATTACGTGACTGATCATGCACTGATCACGTGACTGATCATGCACTGGTCTCATGGCTATCATGCACAGCTCACGTGGCTGATCATGCAATGATCACGTAGCTTCCATGTACTGGTCACGTGATTGATCATGCACTGATCACATAATTGATCATGCACTGATCATATGGCTGATCATGCACTGATCACGTGGCTGGTCATACACTGATAAAGTGACTGATCATGCACTGATCACGTGACTGATTATGCACTGATCACGTGGCTATAATGCACTACTCAGGTGCCTGATCATGCAATGATCATGTGGCTACCATGTACTGACCACGTGACTGATCATGCACTTATCACGTGACTGATCATGCACTGATCACGTGACTGATCATGCACTGATCACGTCGCTACCATGCACTGTACACTTGGCTGGTCATACACTGATGACGTGCCTGGTCATGCACAGATTATGTGACTGATCATGCACTGATCACGTGACTGATCATGCACTGATCTCATGGCTATCATGCATGGCTCACGTGGCTGATCATGCAAATATCACGTAGCTACAGTGTACTGGTCACGTGACTGATCATGCAATGATCATACAATTGATCATGCACTGATCATGTGGCTGATCATTCACTGATCACGTGGCTCATCATCCTCTGATCACGTGACTGATCATGCACTGATCAGTTGGCTATCATGCACTGATTACTTGGCTGATCATACACTGATCACGTGACTGATCATGCACTGATCATCTGGCCCTCATGCACTCATTACCTGGCTATCGTGCACTGATCACGTGGTTGATCATACACTGATCACGGGACTGATCGTGCACTGATCACGTCTATATCATTCACTGATCACATACTGGCCCATGCAATACATCGCTCTCTTT